>NW_006800050.1:1605333-1607871 GCF_000485575.1 Poecilia formosa | reverse complement strand
ATCCGATTACTCGATTAATCGTAAGAATAATCGATAGATTACTCGATTACTAAAATATTTGTTTACAACAGCCCTAATTCTGTGTCAAAATGAGTCCTGACCAGGTCAATTTATTAGGTTATTTTAAAAAAAGTACAGTAGCAAAGTTCTGAAAATGTTCATTTAAAGAGAGTTTAGAAAGTGATTGCAGAAAAACAGAGCTGAAACTGAAGCACTCCAGATTTTGTCTCTTGGACAGAAAAATTGAGGCATTTTTATTGTGATGAGATTAACACTAAGTAGTGTGTAACTGTGAAGTAAACTACATAGTACCACCCCTCTAAACCTATTTATTAAATTAAAATCATTTACATTATGGATATAATTGTTGTCACTGTATGTGCGCTTAAGCAGCAGGTACATAACTTTGTACAATGTAAACACCAAGATAACATAAGACCAGGGTCATTTTATTCAAGACTATCACACAGGCCAGAGCGTACTTTAGATCAGTCAACATGGTCAATATTTTTGACCAGTCAGCAGCTCAAGCTCATATTTCTTTGTTCACTCAGGAATTTTAACCTCATGTTTGTGAATATTTTCTTTGTGCTGTTGTTGGATTGTTTGGGCTAAGCATACTCTCCTTTAATCTCAACCAATAAGTCAGCAGGAAAACTAACCACTGAAAGAAAATGGTAAAAAAACCAACAACTTTGAATATCAGCCACAAGTCCAGGTTAATACAGAAGTTTCAGAAGCTAAATATATTTGTGCTGAAGTAAAATTACGTCTGTCCTGCAGCAGTTTTACCTAGATTGTTCATCATAGTGTTACAGGGAAAAGTCAATGCCTTGATGAAATGGACAGTAGCACAAAGCTTGGGGCAATGTGCTTCAGCAGATAACATTGACCTGCTAGTCTCCCTGTTTTGCCCACATTAACCCCACTGTTGCCACAGGTAAAGGCAACATGTTGCCACGGGGAGCAGGACATCTGGTTTCGCTGGACGCAGCTCGTCATGTCGTTTACAGTGGAGTATTCTTAAGAAGCAACGTGCCAGTGACGATTAACCTCAAGGTGCAAAAGGCAGTGTGAAACAAGCATTAGCTGGGGACAGTAAATGTAGTAGTGCAAAGGTGAAATGAAATTGCAGAGAGAAAACAGGAAGGCCGGAGCCACCGTCCACACATTAAATATGTAGAGCACAGTTCACCGGCAAGACAGAGAGGAAATCAATACAAGTGGAGTATTTGCCATGAGGTTATGTAATTGCAGATATGAACATTTTTAATATCTGCTTCTGATTTATCAGCACCACTACAACAGCAGATGCATCTCCTTTGAAGGAGTCCCATTGATCTGTTTAAAACACAAATACTGTAAAATTTTCAGAGGTAAAAAGTCAACAGACGGAGGCAACAGAGCTGAAAATATGCATAAAACATTTTTTCTTTCCTGTGGTATTTGCAAGTTATTTCATGTAAATGGGGTTTTGTGAAAAGTTCTCTTTTTTTTTACCGAAGTAATGTGCTCTTGGCAAGCTGAGATTTTGAGAAATAATGACTAGCAGCCACCTTATACCCGTTATCAGAGCAGCGCAGGAATACTTTCAAATGTTCCCTTTTTTCGAGATCTTCTAACAATGCTTTTTTTACTTGACAAACCTGAAGTGGGTGCGGCTCAAAATGGCACTGAAGTGAATGAAACATGTAACCTGAATTTATTTTGATATCCAATTAAGACAAAATGTGGAAGGTGAAACTTAATGAATTCTAATTTTCCCTCAGACCTTTTTTAGAAGAGGTTCACCTGTTGCCCCTGAAGTAAGGGATGTTTTGTAATCTTTATATGCTCAATCACAATTTAAAATAAACATCAACCTTACAGCGATTTCAAAAGGTAGATAATATAAAAGCAGTTTTGAAAGTCAAATTACGGTTTTCAGATTTTTCTGATGACAAATAAAAATGAAAACTACTTTTTTCAGAATGTGATCACAATAAAACACAGTTTGCACAAAGAGGAGAAACTAAGCATCTGCACCTATATATTATTTTAAATTTTATTTCTGATTTGATTAATGAAAATAACCTTGTTCACGTTGGAGTAATGAATTAGTTCAGAAAGTTTAGGTGATGAACTATTTTGACCTGAATCGTTCAATATAATTCTTGCTAATAATGGACCAGTACAACACCCTGTGCTTTTAATGGTACCAGTATGTATAAATAATGGGTTTTTTACAAAAGTCCACACAAAAATTACATCCAACTTTGTGTCTGCACTGTTAGGACTTTCAACTTCATTGTGTTTTTTTAAAAAAAAAAAAAAAAAAAGGCAATGTGACCATAAAACATTTTACCAAGTACTTCACCACTGCAACCGAGCTTCACAACATTATAATGAATGGCAAAAACATCTAATTAAAACCTCATCAGGTTTTGAGTTGCTTTTCCTCTTATAAATGTAGTTAAAATCAGATTCATTTCTGCAGAGAGCTATATGTTCACACATCCTTCCAAGTGACGTAAAATAGTGCTGTATAAGATTTTTCTA
>NW_006800050.1:1583653-1605187 GCF_000485575.1 Poecilia formosa | reverse complement strand
ATTTTTCTAAATAAATTAACCAAAAATTCAAAAAGGTTTCTGAAACCATTTCTGCAGAGAAACAAAAACCCCCAGAAATTTAATGAGCCAACAAGTCTTTGAAATTCAAGACAAATGTAAATGAACCCCTCTTAAGCAGGACATGCGGCGTTTTCAGCTCCAGTAAGAGTGAAGAATCACACCAAGGCCCGGAATAATACATAGCGCCGTGGTTTTGTTGTACAGGTTTCGAGTTATATTGGGAAGTGCCAAAGTTATGTGAGAATTCTGCACAAACACAGGAACAGGGAGGACATGAAGCTACAACAGTACACATAATACACTAGTAATTTCACCGAACCCATTCTGAGTTAACATAGATTAGTGTTTAACGGTCTAAATCCACTAAGGCCATGGTTTGTTGCATTTTATCCCAGTTAGAGCGTAATCAGTCAGGTATACTTTAAAAAGAAGGGCAACTATTCAATTCAGTTAGATTTAGATTGTTTATACAGCACCATTTATTAAATGTCTAAACAAACCTGCTGAATCTGAAAGACAAATTTATTTCTTCGGACCTAGTCCTGGTGAAAACGACCATTCTCAGAGATCACATCCAAAATTATAGATTTTCGTTCTGCAAGCTCTTGAAATATAACAAATTTTGTACACATGAAACTTTGTTGGCAAAGTTACCAAAATAGCTGCTGGTGAAAGACGTATTCGGACATAGATAATGAACAAGAAATGAATTAGACACCCTTAGAGAGGCTGAGTCCAAATAGTCATGAAAAAAACTAAATGAGAAGCAGCCTTAGAGTTAAATTAATATAATAAAGGGGAATGTCTTAGCTGAAAAGAAGCGTACGGTAATCCTTACTTAGCCTTTGGTTTAAGAGGGTCACTGAGTGCAAATAAACTGTGCAGTCAGAAGTCCAGCCTTGGACGTTCGGTAAGCAAAAGGAATCCTGCTGGAAAAGACAAAATTACATCTTCCTTCATGCAGTTTCTTAAGACTGTGGTTCCCTTATTGCTAAGATTAATGACGTGTTAAGAGTTAATGCTGGTGAAAACATCGCTAACAATGTTAAAATCCGGCAGAGAGAAATGCAACGCAACACCACCGCTTTAATGTCTACTCAAGTACTCAAGACCCCCGCCAAGTACTGCACAAATTGTCCTGGAGTTCACTTTGTTTTATTACTCTTTCATTGAATAACATTTTCCAGATAGCAAAATGAAAGCAATAAGGAACACTCTTCCCAGGTTATGAATAGCAATAATAGGACAAATATTAAAAAGAGACAGATTAGTCGCATAATATTTAATAAAAGATCACCGCCGTGATTCATTTTGTCATGTTGATTAACTTGCTCTATTCAAACAGCCTCCTTGTTATCGGCTCTTTTCTACATTCCTAACATCACGGGGCTTATGAGGTGTAAACAGTAATCATCCCTTTATGCATGCAAGAGTAAACCTGCTCTAAATTAGCTCTAACCTTGAGCTCTAACCACGTCATGCCTGCATGACGTGGCATTACGAATGCGGGAAATCATCTTTGTAGAAGATGTGACCGGATAGACTAGATGCAACACACCCCACATTAATCTGAAGCCGTACACCCTGTAAGCATTTTCTAGTAACACACACACGGATGAGCAGTGAGAAGAAAATCCAACTGGTCCCTGGGACTCCAATCAAAAATGCTGTATTAACTCTTTTGCACCAGTAGGTGGCAAATAATTAAGTTGAATACAATAAAAGCTCAAGAGACGATCATGCATGATGCAATTCGAGGCTGAAGGATTGGTGTTTTCTTTGACACAGTTTATTCTTTTCTCTCACTTGCTGAGGCAACTTCTTCAGCACACATTTAAAGTTTCATTCCGGGCAAAGTGAGACGCCCCACTATTGTTGGGATTTGCCGCTCAGAAAGTTTGATCTTTCCTATTATTATTTGGACATCCAGTCGACAACTCACACGCCACAATTACGTTTTGTTAGATTTATTTATTTATTTTTTTACAGAAAAAAAAGAAAATCTGTTAAAAAATCTGTCACTTCTCTTGAATTATTGATAAGACAAAAGATCCTTAAAAAAAAAAAAGAACACATATAAACACAGAAGAGAAAGCAGGAGAGGCCCCAGATAGTTTCAGTTGGCTAAATGACACCATTACGGCAGCATGTGTAATTCATCACATAAAGCTCAGCTATTTTAAGACTACATATACATGTGAGTGTGGCCTTGACTCATTATCGTTAAAGCCACTTATTCAAACGTGCCGGCTGGTAAAAGCCACACGTTCAGCAGGATAATTTGCCGTCCTTGTCAGCTGTCACATCCCCAAGCACTGGTGGCACGCCACTGTCACTCACTGTCTCACAACTAAAGAGGAGCACCGAGAATGAAAAGAGCCATTTGCGTCAGGCTGTGTTCCAAGTCTATTTTTATCCAAAAGCCATCAAGTGGAAAGAATACCACAGAGTAATAATCAACCTTTACAAGTTTCTGTGTAACATCTTGGCTGATTGGGCTTGTGTTGTGAAGGTCTGTTTATACCGTGCATCAGCGCATCGTTTTGGAAGTAGTGTGAGAAAAATGTCAAACCTACATACTTTAGGTTAAAAAGTGGATTGTGCACAATGAGAAAAATAATAATAAAATCCTTTCAATTCAAGAAAGATCAAGTTTCTGCCAGTTGGTCTTTCCATTACCTGCTTTACATTAAAAAAAAAAAAAAAAAAAAAAAAAAGTAGTAACCCTCCTTGACAAATCGTGAATGAGCTTGGATTGCCTTTTTTTTCCTTCAATTTTAATAGCAAACAAAAAAAAGATAAGTAGAAAACAAAAGTAAGCATCAAACATATTACTGACATGAAAAAATCTCTAATTGCTTTCCAAAAACCAGGACCAGATCTAGTTTCTGAGGGGAGACGTTTGCTTGTTGCCTGTGAAAGCTCAACCATACGGCAAGCAGCTTGGCAGCCTGCACAGAAAACAGATCTTATAAATAACAGGTGGTCTTCAGAGCCTGAGAGACCCAACTATTCAATATTAGATTCACACTCTGGTGACAAAAATTCAGTGTGGCACCTTGACAAATCTCCAGTGGGCATTGCTTCAGCTATTGTTCCCCATTAAGCTACACAGAAACTAAAATAAAAAAACCCTTCCATGAAAAAAAGGCACCTTTCACCGTGACTGTAATTTACTTAACTTATCACCTTAGCATTGATTTACTGCAACTCTGGACCAACTTTTCTTCTTTATAGTCAGAAACAGAGAACTTGCCCTGAATGGACAGCATCTTACCCAGTTTCAGTTTGAGATGAGATTTATCCTTTTCATCAATAAACAAGAAAAATTATACCTCTAAAGGTGAGTCAGCAGCCAGACCATTTGGGGGCAACCATCGGGTGTTTGTCAGCGAGGTTTCCTGGGTGAGAAAATGTCTTGTTTTGCAGTGGTTTTTACTTTTTTACGTTTCTTTTTGCATCAGGACAAAACAAATTCCATTAACTTCTTTCCTGGCCATCGTATGTGTAGCATTAGCCTGTATTAACTGTATGGACTTATTGTTTAAGTAGCGTAGAACGTAGCTTCAGCAGTTTGATAAATTCCCACAAGGGTTTACGTGCAGAAAAGTAGGATTTTTCCACCATTTCCAGTCACTTCTGTTATGTTCCAGATTTTTTTTTTATGTTTAGCAAACAGGAGAAATGTCATTTTTCCCAGATTGTTCCAGTTTTTAAGCTTCCAGCTGCTCCAGCATGACATTTGGTCCTCAGCTGTCTCACTCTCATTTGGATAAACAGGTTATCCAGCTCACAGATGATGCGAGCTTTCACAAACAATCCACGTTCCTCCTAATTTGATAAGCAACCATTAAATTGAGCACAACAACGGTTGCCGAATATGAAACGTGATCCCGAAATAACACCAGAAGCAGGAGTGAAATCGTTAAAAGCAGGATGGTAAATCCTAATAGTTGGTCAAATGTGCAATGCACGAGTCATCTTTAACTATTGAGGTAGTAAGCAGCCGTCAGGTGAGTCAGGGAGACAGAAGGTGGGAAATTAAAATAGCTTATAGGACATGTGTGGTGGCTGAATGAGCAGATGATAGGAAACTAGCCTTTCTTTTAACATTCTTCCATAATATACCACTTGTATAACTCAGAGCTTGTAGAATAATTCTATCATGACATTTATAAAAGGAGAGCAACTTCCTGTGAGCAACATGTGGCATCTCTGAAAGACCTCAAAGCAAACCAAGCTGTCAAATTCCTCCAAATAGTGCAAATGCAAATGCAAAAAAAAAACAAAAAAAAAAAAACCCGGTCATGAACAAGTTTGCCAAAAGAATAAATAAAAAGTAAAACCAACAGTTTGTCATTTTCCTTACCGTCATAGCCAGCTTCCAGCAGCCCAAACTGCTCCAGCACCTTCACAAACACAACCACAACCACCAGCACGCCGATCATTTCCAGTCCCTCCAAGTTCATAGTCAACATGTCGCCCGGGTCACAGCCTGCCCATGGCCGGTGACGCTTAAAAACCCAGTGCACAGGACTGTTAGCGGGCCATTTAGCTCCACTTTAAGAGCCCTGCATCTGTGGCTCTGATTAGAGACCGGCACAAGTCAGAGAGGGAGCGAGGGGGAGAAAAGTGAGTGGAAGAGAGAGGGAGCGAAAAAGAGGGAGGAGGAGGGGAGGCAAAGATAAAATACACACGGAGCTGTGAAGGGAGAACGGGAGAAAGGAGAATGAATGAAAGTAATCGCATTGAGAAAGATAAATAATAGACCGAAGGGTGGAAGAGAAGATGCATCCTAATGACGGATGATTGTCCACTAATGCTCCCTTTCAGTGCAAGTCACCAGTGACAGATGCTAGCAGCAAGATCTAAGTCACAAGAGATTCAGAAAAGCATTGATGTTTACCTAAAAATAAGATGGGTTTGTTTTTATCTTTTTATCCAGGGGGAGTTTGTTCCAACATTTGCGGCAACCTAAACTATGCTTTCACGTTGATTAGCGGCTGGCATTTCAGGCGGTTTTCAACAAAACTTGCTCAAAGTCCACAACTTCTCTGTCTACACGATGTGGAGGCTGCCTGTGGTTTAATATGGTTTATTTATTTTAATTTACGCCATTGTGTTATTTTAGTTTTGCTGTAAATAATTTAAAAGTTTTTGGCGTCAATTTGCCTCCGCTCAACTCCACTGACTGAAATTCGTCAATTTTCCCAGGACAGGGATTCCATCAGCAGGTTAAAGGGAAAATCTGTAACTTTCCTACAAAATACCTCAAACTAAAATTTCAATGCTTGTTTCGTTCTTTTTTGGGAAAGGGGGTCACACAGTAAAGGGGATGATATGGAGGAAAAATGCCCAAGCTGGGAATCAGATGCGAGGACTCAGAGTTTTACAACATCTAAAGTGTGGCGCCATGCTGGTTCTCTTTAACCGATTTCTCAATTCAACAAGTTTGGCAATGATGAGACCTGGGTGTGGCTGACCAAATTTTACAAAAATGTGGTTAATTGTTGCTAAATCATACTTTCACAGGGATGGAGATTACTTTTCCCCAAATACAGCCATATTGATTCGGAAACTATCCTCCCTTACATTTACTCATGTCTCCGTCTCATTCATTTTTTTTTTAACAATCTGAAAAAAAATAAGCACGACAGAAAAAATAAATAAACCCAGCACCGTAGAAAAGTGTAATGGGAGGCAAAAAACCCCCCCCAAAAAAACATTTCCCCTGTATTTGGTAAGTTCTACAATAAATCCCACCAGTTCACCTCAAGTCATTTCTATCTTTAGTCAATAAAGCCCTTTATTTCAGCACCAAATTATAAGCTGCGAACTGGATACCCAGGGTGTACGGCAACATTTCCTTATAGCACGTACAGCACAATGGATTTGATTGGAAAGCCCCTTAACAAAACAAAGAAAAACAAAAACAGTTTGCTAAACAACTTGTTGTGCCGCCCAGGCCATGCCGTTATAGTCCTCTGCCTTTCTCTGAGCTCAGCAAGCCTGTGCTTTAGAGCGTGCAACACAATAATCCCTCATTACGATGCTTCAGCTTTGGCTTGAAGCCTGATCGTGTGCTTTCGTTTTTGTTTTGTTTGTTTGTTTGTTTTAAAGTGGTGTCTAATTGGCTGGCACACTCTGATTAACAAATCTTTTTGAGCAAGGTCACAATTGATTGTGTATAATTTATGATGAATTATATGTTGTCGAGCAAGACGGGTCAAATACGATTCGTTTTAGTTTTGTTCTGAAACCATCAGTGGAGAGCACTGCTAACTAAAAGTATGATTCAAATTCAATACAAGTCGATAATTATTATTGATTTTTTGTTTGTTTGTTTCAAGTATCCAAAATACTGCCAAAGTGGTGACGTCACATTTCCTTTTTGATCCACAATTTTCACTTGTGTCATTTTTTTCAGATCACTTCCTTCAGATCTATTTTTTTTTTATTTTTATTATTTTTAAGGAGTTACCTCCGATCTCCTCAGGCACACTGTGTGTGTTCTTTGGACTGTTCACTGTCTGCGGTCGGCTGGATTTTCATAGTAAAGTGTACCAATTGCCTACACTTGTTTGTGACAAAACTCCTTCATTTCCCACAATCCAAATGGTACTAGCAAGTTTTTGCATCTAGATCAGTTTCTGCTCCGTTTCTTCTGAATTTATTCTAAGAATAAATTAAGATAGACTATCTAGCGATTGAAATATTATTTTTCACTTGTTTATTGGAACCTTTGAATTTTTTTTCTTTTTCATTTTGCTGTTTTTCAAAGCTTTGAATGCAGCGAGTCTATGAAGAGGCTCCTGAATGATTGGTTTTAAAGGTCAGCAGGAGATATAACTCTAGCTTTTTCCAGTGCCTACAAGATGAGCTTTACCCTTTTTTAAGCAATCTATACTCATATTATTCAATATCATGGACACCAAACATTTCTGGAATGAATATTGCAAATATTGCACAACATTAGTCGTTTTGCCATGGATCTACAGCGAATCTCTGGATCTTTTAGATTATTTTTGTGTGCGCACGTTTGTACAGTTGTTGGCCTTCAACCACAGGTGATGGATGGATGGATAAACATATACATTAAACACTAAAAGAAAAAAAACAACTTGTAGACATGTCTCTGCTTCAACACACCTGACTCAAATAATTATGTCATTACTTTTACTCTGGAGAACTTGACTAAGGACATGATTCAGACATTTGGTTCAGGTGTGTTGGGCCAGAGATGCATCTAAAAGCTGTAGGACACCAGCCCTCAAGGCCTGGATTTGAAGATCCCTGAAACATGTAAGAAAGTTAACAGTCTTTTTTTTTTTTTATGCAGACCTAAAAAAAACAAAAACTTCTGATCAATTCCAAACATTTCTGGATCTTGGTAGACTGTCGGTGTCCAGAGAAACACAGGAAGATCATCTTTTCAAAAGGCCTGAAGCGTGTTTTGAATACGCTCAGCACATAAGATTCTCTCAGAAAAGAAGCCTAAACGATGTGGTCAAAAGAAATCCTTCGTGTTTCCTCCGTCTCATTGTGAAAGCCGAGTATGTGATCAATATAGCAGATGCTGAGCGTGTGCGCTCTGTAAATGAACTGTGCTGCACACACATCTGTGTGGGAAGCTTCTCAGGAGCAAAAATCAGAAAGGTGAAAGAAAAATGTTGTAGAAGTCTGCTAAGAGGAGGTGCAGCAAGACAGGGAGCACATCCAAGTTAATAGAATTTCTTTCACTTTTTTCTAACCTAAGAGACCTAAGATTTTACAGGTTTTATTTTTACATTCCTTTTCAATTCTAATAACAGAACATTAGCTAATCTCAGAGAATCTTGCTCACAGTTCTAACATCTGTTCTGCAATCACCTCAGAACTTGGCATAGGGTACAATCAAAGCCTTGGGCTAATGGTAATGAAAATAATCAAGGCTTTGCATGTCATCATCGCACACAGTGTGCTACATCAATCAGTGTATGATTGGTGATGAAGGTAATTGCCTCTGCATAGCATTGTGGTGAGTTGGTTGAAGCAGGGGAGCTCGGTGGCTCTGTGGTGTAGGTGGCGACGTCAGTGGCACCTGCAAACTGATTAGATGGTAACATGAGAAAGGTTTCAGACTAAATATGAGGAGGAAGTGACTCATACTAGCAGGAAAAGTGAACTGGAATAATGAAGCGCAGACTTGGCCAAGGGATTTACCTATAGAAAGTTAAAAGTGAACATTTGGAACGAGACAAAAAGTATGTTCCCCGTTTTTAACTGGAAGTATTTTGGCCTTTGATGGCGAGAACAAATAATCTCACTACTCTCACTCACTGGTCAGTTTATTAATCACAAGTGTTCAATTGCTGAGAACAGGAAGCGGTAGCTACATGTGCAAAAACGGAGAATCTTCAGTCAGAGGATCTACATTATGCTGCTACAGGAGATCCTTTCTGCACCTCAAACATCAGCATCTACAACAACTCTTTGAAGAAACTTCAATATGAATTAAAGGGACTGAAATGCTCCACCCAACAAGAGTATTGTTAGTGACTACATCCATCCTCGGCCAGTTTCCCCTTTTCTCTTAACACTCCATTTGGAGCACACTGCTTAGGAACTCAATGGCCAGATTCAAACTAGTTTTGTTCTTTGGATAACTTATCAGATTTCTAGTGAAAGACTAAAGCTGCTCCGATTGCTCTCTTCTTTGTCCTCAACAAGGAATAAACTGAAACTTATATATATATATAAAAAAAAACGGCATGCAGTCAGGTAAATCCCTCTGTTAAAAAGAAAGTGTTTTCAATAAATTCAATTACAATCGATTGACCTTCTGGAGACAAAGCACAGATCAGCAACCTGACACTAAAACAAATGAATGTCTTATTTGTTTGGAGGAACCGTCAACGTATGCCGCCGTGGCCCAGTACTCTACAAAATAAAATGGCTAATTCCAAACAAATGTGATTTGAATCGTGTTAAATTCAGGCACGGGTCGGTGTGAAGACGAAACATCTTCCTGGAAAGAAAACACAGTCTTATATCTGCTCCTCACAGGTAATCAAATTGAAGAAGGGGGGGGAGATGTTTTAACTCTCCAGGGAAAACCGCCGACTCTTCAGTATTCTGCTGGGATCAATAAGATCTGAATAAGGTAAATTAACGTTCTTCCTAAATGTGCTCAGATTCTTCATTGAAATTGATTCGTTTGTGCTAGGTGAAATTTAAACAGCTCTAAGTTGCCCAAATCAAACATCCCACAATACAAGTGGCTCTTATCCATCAGCATTTTGAGCGTCCATTCCTGATGTTCAGTCGAAATCCGAACCTCTAAATCTCAGCCTCTCCGGGAGAATCAGCAGTTGCATTTTATTTGAGTTTGCTGCCATCAAGTGGAAGAAACCAGAGTCTACAATTTAAAAACCTGTTCCCATGAGCATGTAAAGAAACATTTCACACACACTCTGATATTAAGAAAAAAACTGATATCATTTTGACATATACTGGTACATCTAAAAAACAAAACAAATATAGCATAAAAGTGGACATCTCAAAGTATGACTGATTCATCACCTGGTAATTTCAAGCTTTTATTTTTCACCACTCTAATGATTATGGCACACAGACAAATCAAAAAACAGATGCATGTCAGGCGTCTGAAAAATATGCACATTTTTATGAGCTCAATACTTTGTTGCGTCTCCATTTGCATGAATTAGTGCATCAATGAACCATGGCATGGAGGTGACCAACCTGTGGCACTGTGTTACTTTGAAAATTGCCTTCATGTCATCCACCTTGTTGGGTCTAGATATTTCTACAATGAGGCTTTTAATACTAAACACGAAAAAATTAAAACTACGAGACATGAACAGACGGACTTTTTTTTTTAAATCAAATTGAAAATGAAGAATCCTATTGTCTCTGTATTTGCATAATACAGTCATAACATTGTAGAAATTATTCCAGCAAGTGTCCTTTAGGTGTTAAAATTATTTCTTTTTTTCAACTGCATCAGCAAAAAAATAATCACACTTTTTCACAACAAGCCCTGATATGTTGGTGTTGAAGAAGTTGGATCACAGCTGCTGTCATTAAAACAGGATTAACTGTGTTACTGCATGTAACAGTGAGAGTAAAATTATCTAATTTCACAAGCTGTCTTCCTTCCATTTTCTTTTGTTTTGTTTGTTTAAAGTTTCTCAAAAACTTTTAAAACCAACCAGAATACAAACGTAGCACAGGCCAACAAATCTGTTTTGCAGGAGTTATTAACTATATACATTCTGCTTATATAACTTATTTTCTCAGCGCATTGCTGATAACCCTTAGCTGTCTGACACCAGCTGACTTAGAAAACTGCACTAAAATCCAAACCCTATATTGGCTACTTTATAATGTAAAAGATTATCATTATTTTCAATAGTGACAGTCTCAACACTACCAGGATCTTCTACCATATTGCTTCTTCCCATGAAAATTGCTTCAACTGAGATGCCAAAGAAAGGGTTGGAGAGTTGTCTTTAGCTCAGAGTAGCGTTGACATCCACCCCCAGTCAACTATGTTGTGTGCTGCCAATTAGCTGGCTAAAGGGAATACTGTCACACTTTTTCCTTCATTAAAAAGTCAGACAAAGTGGATAGTTTGGAAATATATTTGCCCGTGACACATGAGAGTTGGTGTGTTTGATGGTCTAATAAACAGTCAGTGTGGCAGCTTCTCTGGCTGAATATGTCAGCTTGTAAGATTTGCAATAAAATATTCCAGTAAATTCATATTTACAGGAAAAATATGTTAATGTCAAACAAAAAAATGTTAAATGTCTTATTGATTTGACTTTCATTTAAGTGTATTACAGTTTAAACAAAGAGCATTGTTGATTTCTATTGATTTGTGAATCACTAGCAACACAAAGAGTATGGAAAAAAATATGAACATGTATGTTCATACTTAGTTAATATTGTTGTTATAAGCAAGGATTTGTTTATGGTGTATTTCTGAAATCTATTTTCTTTCTAAAAAAAAATGGTAAGGCAGCAGAAGTTCAAAGAAAAACCTTAAAAGAGCTTCAGAAACCGTGAAGATCTATTGACCGCATCGCCTTTAAGAGTCTGGCTCCTTTAGGTCAAAACCTGAAAAAAATGAGGCACAGCTCAAGTCTTTGTAGTTGCATGTTTTTCTACTGTAGTAAAGCATTCAGGCATTTTAATCTCCATCTAAATACTTAATGGTTTACGAAAAGCATCACTGTGGGTAGAGCGTGTCTCCACCACACTCAGTGCTGTCTGTTTGCAGAAAGTCAATTCAAACACTTAATTTCCTGAGCATCCATCTGTAGCTGCCGAAGGGACACACTGAATCTAAATGAAGCTAAACCTACAACTAGCACACAGAGCAATGGCAACATCTTCAAATGAACCCATTCGGACCTGGCATGTTTTTACTAAATGCTGTTCTTTTTTTTTATCATAAGCATTATAGTGTTGCTAACACTATAATGGCAATACAAAGGACTGCATCCTGAGGTGCAGTGGATGGTTTTCATGATGACTCACTTTTCCATCTACCAATATGCAATGAATTCAGTCTGAAGGAAGGCAAGACCACTTTCACAGAGCTCATCTGTGCTGGTTCCTCATCCCTTCTAACCAAACTATCTTTATTGTGCTTTAGAGGAATGCAGTGAATAAAGGCTGCCCCAAAATATCATAGCAATACTAAAAAAAAAAATACTCGCCTGAACATTTCTAACTCTAGAGCCACTGAAAGATACACGTGATCATTTTAATAACTCTCACACTCATGGTATGCATTAAGTGTGTGCAATTAAAAATGAAAGTATTGATTTGAGAGTCTAAGGACTCCAAGGACCACAGACAAATGATCTAATAATAACTGAAACCTCCATACAGAAACCAAAGCAAGTTTGCATCCAAATCTTGTGGTTAGAGATGCACCAGGAGAACGCGCGGGGCCTGGAATTTGTCCAGTTTTGATTGGACAGAAACTCAGAAGTCCAATCTTTAAGTGACACACAGGTGGTGGTAACAGCAGGTAGTGGACGTTGTTACTGATAGCAAACTATTTTGTAAGATGTTTAAAATAAAGTCTAAATGGAGAAAAGAGATGTAAAAAGGGAATTTAAAAGGAAATCGTATCTTCTGAGGTCATGAAGTCATCCCTGATTCTCATATCAAAAATTCAACAGTATGTACCTCAGTGGACCCTCAGTGTTTGTTTGAGCTAAGAATTACAATAAGGGATTTTTAGACTCCCCCCACTCTAAAAACGAAGATAATCTCCTATTTTAACATTTCAAACACCATACGCCTTAATATGAATTAATTCACACCACTGAAAGCGTCTCATCACTACCGTCAAAGCCAACATTAACAATCTTCCTTATTTCTGCTTTTAGGAGGCACAGCCAATGAGCACCAAGGAACATTAATGGAATTGCCTGATTGGAAACATGTCAAGTAGTATTGCTTCCAAAAACAAACAACGCGTCCTCCAGGAAACGTTTTTGCTTAGTATTTTGGAGTTACTTTACACAGAAAAATCTGTTAATATCAAACCTCAAATAGGCAGTGACCCACAATGCTTCTTTTGTTCTCATAATTGATTTTGTTCTGGTTCGAGACATCCAAATCTCCTAAAATGAGTCAAAACCAAACAGCCAAAAGGT
This sequence comes from Poecilia formosa, assembly GCF_000485575.1. Classification (NCBI taxonomy): domain Eukaryota; kingdom Metazoa; phylum Chordata; class Actinopteri; order Cyprinodontiformes; family Poeciliidae; genus Poecilia; species Poecilia formosa. The sequence continues at coordinate 1,592,489 of NW_006800050.1, read as the reverse complement.
CAAAGTTTCACAGAAATCAGCCACTACATTCTGATCAGTGAATCTCTATCTGTGGTGTGTGGCTGCTTTTCTTAAATTAAATGTGAGGTTAGCAATCAAAAAATAAAAAATATGTGATGAAAGAGCTCCTTTTTAAAAGGGCAAAGATTAAATGTTGCTAAAATCAAGAATGAAATCAAAATGAGAAAGGAAATGGATTTACCCCCTGCTGAGTTTGTTTCAAGAAAACAGTGTCCTGTGAATGTATTCAAACTTTTTCACCTTTTTCCAACATAACCACAGCTTCAGTGCATTAAACTGGGATTTTATTTGCTACACCAACACAAAGTCATAATGTGTTGTGAAGTGAATGGACAGGAATATATTGTTCAATTTTGACCATTCTTTCTTGCAAAATCTTCTCAATTGGCGTTACTGGATTTTATCAAACGGGGACTGAATACAAATGCTCGGTACACTTTCATGTTCTATTTTTATTTTTTAAAAACCATGTGTAATTGGTATTCCATTTAACTATTGTGCTCCATTTTGGTTTTCACAAACAATCCCAGTGAAGATCAATGGAGTTTGTGCCTGTTAAAGTAAACATTTCCAGGTTCCTTAATATTTTTGGAGTGTACGGTAACAGAAAACAAATATTTAATGTCCACACTGGCTAATAAAAACACTTTTTTCCAGCAGAAAAATACCCCAAAATTTTAAAGCAATTCCAATAGGATTTCTGAAGAGATCATTTTAGTTTTGTTAACATTTGTTCTGTTAAATTAGATCTCAGCCTTTGCTTAAGTGTGAAACTGTTCTTTAAAAAACGGCTGCACAGCAGATCCAGCTTAGTGATTCATCCAGAATTAATTAGGCAGTAAAAAACACACACGTATATCAACAACTACTCTGTTTTTATAGGAGTCCATAGAGCAAATCTCACTGGTCAGTAGTTAACAATGCGATCTGCATCAATAGGCTCGTATCTGCTAGGATATGAACAATAAATGATCATGTGAAGGCTGACTGTTCTCTCGATCCTCAGTCACACCAAGGCACTTCTGAACAAGAGCAGTATTTCTGCGAACAGTGCTGCATGTCACAGATGGGTTGGAAGAAAAATTAATGAGATAAATTCAAAGTGCCTTTGGCAGACAGTCCTTTTTAAATTTTACAGTCATTATTTGCCTTTGACTGAACGACTCGGGGTCTTTTTAAGTTCGAGCAAAGGAATAATTGAATGTAATTTTAATTTATGCAGAGCTAATACGGCGAGTTCGGCTCACTTCCTCCGTGGTTATTACAGCGAGCAGAGGGTCAGGAACAGCTTACGTAACAGACGATTGTTGTATTCTTCCAAGGTTTTCCTTTATTTTTCTTTTTTTTTGGTAATGTGATCAGATGGGGCTGTAAGCGAACATGGGAAACTGGTGGGATGGCTACCTTTAAAGTGACAGCTGCTCTCGCCATGGTTGGCCACGCGTCTTCAATCGGTCCTGTAAACACCAGAAGGCCCGAAAGGAGAGGAGGGCCAGCAACAAGCAGCAAGAACTGGACAACCCGATCACCCCCACGAGTCACCGCCATTAAAAATTCAACTGAGGAGACGACACCGAAAGTTCAGAGTTTGCTCTGAAATCCAGGCAGCTGCTTCTGACTGACAACATTTCAGAGTGGCGACGTGACTCACACTGTATTTAATGTTCTGCTGCTTCCATTTGAGCAGCTGAGTGTACCTCTCTCTCTCTCTCTCACTCCTACACAGATTTCAGCTCATAACAGCTCCCGACGACACAAACAGGCAAGACATTTTAGATGATTGAAAGCACAAGGACAAACCCATCGCAGCGCCACAGCGGCACCGGCAGGTCTCTTATCTTCGGGGCATTTCACGCGCGGTGGGAACACTCACAGCCGAGCCAGAAGAGCCGGAGAAGGTTACAGTTTGAGTAGGTGCTTATTGGACTATCATTTCTCTACACAAGGATAAATGCACCAGGAGAAAAAAAAACTGTTTCAAACCAGAGTGGGTAGAAAAGCTGAACTGCGAGCTTTTATAGAGTGAGTGTATTATTTGCCTTACATGGTGCGAGGCAGTATATGACACCATTTGCAAGGATATAGAAAATTCAATTTGTGCAAAGACTGACATCATTCTTTAATCGCGTATAGGGCTGAGGTCACCAATCAATCAAGTGACCGAGAATCAGTTGCTGCAGGAAGTCTTCCAGCTGATTTTACAGTAAAAGCTTAAGCTTACAGTCAAAACTGTTGCACATAAATATTTAAATAGTCAGTATTCTTTGTCAGGTAGTAACGGTAGCGATGGTAACAGAACGAACAACCAATAAAGGCTTAAAAATGTTTAGCAGTAAACTATACTGTGTGCACATTTATTAGAGGAATCTTATTTTGGGGAATTATTATTTTTTTTATTAATCACCAACTGCAGTGCTCTCAGTTAATCCAAAAATGTTAAACTTCAAACATGAACGCATAACAAACAAAGTGAGGTTAAAAGTGGGGTAACTTATTATGTGCATAACGATTAGGCAAAAAATAAGAATGTTTTCCCACCTCGCTTTCTTATTTTCATCTAAGTGAGAATTATAAACAAATCTCAATACTTTCCAATAATCATTTCAGACCTCGTTTTCCAGTAACAGCGATCAAACTCTTTCAGGGATTCTGTCAGTTTCTTGAACTTTTGACTGTCAACTTTTTGTGCAGCAACAACCACAGCTTCCCACCCTCTGTTCAGAGAGACTGTTTTATTTCACTGGAAATCTCTCACTTAAAAAAAAAAAAAAAAAAACTGCCCAGAACTTCTCAATTGGGTTCAGGTCAGACGGTGGCCAAGTCGTACATTTCTCATATATTTAATATTTTTCCTGGCTGGCCACACAGAGGAGTTCTTGGATGCATGCGATGGAAGATTGTCCTGCATGAAGATCATTGTCTGATTGAAATACGCAGATAGTTTGAAAAAAGTGACTTCTAAGAACTGGCAGAAGGTTTAGGAGATTATTTTGAGCCCATCTTCAACCCAAAAAAGGTCATAAATAATACCAGCCCACACCGGTACCCCGTTCTCCATCTCGCTAGCATCCGATTGAATAAGAAAATATGCCTAAAAATAATGATACAGTCAAAATACTCAATCAAAACTCATCTGCTTAACAATTGCGCACACAGCGTTTAACATTTTATTCAACTGATTGGAGTGACATTTCTAAATCTTACTCAGAAATTAATTTTATAATTTGAGAGTTGAAGCATTTTGTTGGTCATTTTAATTAAGTGCAGTTGTGGGGGGGAAAAAAAAGACTACCTTTCATGACCCAACCTTCATTTTATAAACAATCTAATTTTGCTGGTGTTAGTAGTTATTGTTAAATCTTAGGGCTGCTTTAGCAGTGCTCACAAAGTTCCACCTTACAGATTTTATTATGTTAACGTGAAAAATATCACCACCTTCTGCTTAAGCATTAGAATTATAGGTGGCCTGTGTAAATGTCAATCAACACACCGTTTTCCAATTCTCCTGTATAAGACATCTCTCCCGTTTTATTTTATATTTGTATTTTAACTTTTTTTTATATAGCCATGTAGATTTTTATTGGCTGTTACTACAAAACACTTTCATTTAATAAATCTTTTGAATTATTACCAGTACAGCAGAGCAAACGAAACAAGTTTTAAAATGGTCATATTCGGATTTTATCTTTACATTCCCCCCAGTAATTAATTGCAAACAATGTTTTTTTTTTTTTTTTAATGTCATTTAGGGATATCAAAGAAACATGAACCACCATTTTGGATCAGAAAATTCCCAATTAATCTCTTATTACAGTAGAGATAATTGTACCTCTACTGTATCCAAGCTGCAGTATATTATCTTAATGCAGTCCACTGCAGGTCTTTATTTCTGTATCCCATGTTCTCCTTTCTAGGTCTCTATGAAATATGCTTACATCGCACATTACTGTAAGCTCAGTGATCTATTGCTTCACTGAGTTTTACAGAGTCCCTCATTCATTTTGCTCTCTGGCTCTCCAGCAATCCCCCGAGTGAAATATGATTTACCGTCCTTTAAGTGTCATCTCTTCTGTCTTTCCCCACCACACCACTAAATATAACCCCTGGCAGTTATTGTCTGCCAGCTGCCCCACTAAATCTTTTATCGTTCTTTAATGAAGAACCGACTTCTATGTCTTTTGTTATGGTGGCACGCCGTGATGTTGATCGGAATAATAATAATGCAGGGAGTAAAAACACAACACAAGCGTCGGCTCTCCGGTCCTCTTACTGCGAAAGCAACATTAGGCAAAGCAAATTGGGGGGAGTCGAGCGAGTTTGCAGAGTTCGGCGTGTGGCGTTCAGCAAAATGTAGCCAATTTCAAGGTAATTTCATGCACTGCTGATGTGGCAACATGAATGTTTGGGATTGTAAAAAGAGAGAGAGAAAAAAAAGATTAACAGAGAAATTTCTGGACCAGATGTACAAGCGAGGAAACACTTTCTAATCATAAAAACAAATGAGCTGAAAAAAAGCAAACAGATGACATCTCAAATTATTCTACATCATCCTCTTTGAGTCTTGCCTACCTGTCACCTTGCGTCTTTGTTTCGGCTGAAGAGAGAAGATGACCATTAAAGCTCCCATGATGCCCTGCAGACTTTCTCACTTACGGATCTCCAAGTCCTGCTAGCTTTCACACACTTTCACTCCCACACTTGACAGGCTTCAAAAGCTTCAGATTGAGCGGAAAAAAAAAAAAAGAAACAACACAGAGAGATGGATAGAGAAAGATGCTTGGAGCTTTGCATGAAAACCCGGTCCAACACAGTCCAAACTTCTCCTTTATATCCACCTTGCGAGGTGGGCTGTACATCGAGGGAAAGGAGTGGGTGTAAAAATGAAAAAAAAAAAGAGAAAAAAAAAAGCCCTCGGTTGAGTTTTGAATTTGACGCGCACGCTCTGCAGCCTCCCTCCCTTCTGTTTTTTTTTGTTTTTGTTTTTTTCCCTACTCTGAAGTGAGAGCTTGCCAGCTGATCTCTGCTCTGCAAATGCTATTTTGTACCAGTTGAGCATTCGGAGTACTCGAGCGCTCGGAGAGAAAGCCAGTAACTGGCATTGGCGCTGGCGCTCCTCTCTTGGGAAGAGAGAGCGAGGGCGAGCTCGAGCTGCAGGATAGCCGTTTTCCCGTATGAGCTACTCCGTTTTCACCACGTCTCCTGCTGTGGACGGTGGGAGAAATCAAGCTGACTCTGAGACCCGGAGTGCGGACGGCGGGGAGCCGAGGGCTTCACCTGGAAGCAGCTTGGGTAAATATTTAATTATCTGCAGGCAATCGCCAGTGAGCCATTTCATCAACACATTAATGACAGAACAGGAGCACTCCTGCGCTCGCGGATGTTATTCAATCCACCCACTGCGGATGATGTGCACCTTTGAACCCTTGAAAACAGGAATAAAACATTGTGGATGTCCCAAATTCCAGTCCCTTGCAAACACCGCACACCCTCTTTACCTCTCCCCCCCCCTTTTTTTTTCATGTAAAAGCTACAAACTTAGGTGTATTATTATGAGATTTTATCTGAAAAGTGTGGCCTACACGTGTATTCATCAATGCGAGTCAATACTACCAGCTTTCCACATAAAGAGACTCAAAATTTTGCCCATTATTCTTCTGCAAAACAATTTAAATTCAGTCAGATTCACCAGATGTAGCTCTAGACTTTGACTGGACCATTCTAACACACATATAGCAATTGATCTAAACCATTCCACTGTAGATCTAGTGGTATTTTTGGAGTCGTTGTCCTGCTCTGATCTAAAGCCTTTCAACATTTCCCTGTTTTTGGCTCCACTGATTTCCCATTAACGATTATTAACTTTCCTACTAATAAAGACAATGCATCTCTAAAACATAATACTGCAACACCATGTTTCACAGTGGAGCGCCTTCTTCCACATTTTTGTTGCATCCATACAAAACTGTTGCATATTGCAAATATGACTTCTTACTTAGCGTTAGCCTTCTTGTTTCCATTCATCCAAAAAGTCCAGATTTGTGGAATTCAGAGCATATAGTCATCGCGTAACTCAGAGAGCTGATTTAAGCTCTCTAAAAATTCAACATCACATTCAAGAAATAAACAGAATATTGATTTTCTGTCAGCATCTACTGGCTTGATTTCCTTCTTTCATCTTAAAGATATTTCCCATTCTGTCACACACCCACTGAAATGAAGAGATTACCTCCTCGGTGTTGATCCTTTTTGCTGCTTATTCTGCAGAAACGGGCTGACTTTCAGAATAAACTTGGGGATTACAGTGAGTGTCTACAGGTCAGAAACAAGAAGCAGCTCCCATATCTTTTCCAGTTTCAACTCTTTCCTTAGATTGCTGGGAACAAAAAAAAAAGCGGCACAGACATGAGCCTGATCTGTCACATCAAAAGGAGAAAATAGAATGAAAAGTACTTCCGCTCCCAAGCCGCCCACGCGCAGTTCAATTCATGAACTGTGTGACTGCGGTCCAATTCAGAAGCGGAACAACCGACAACTGCAATCAAGTACCAATTTGTGCCCACTCCATTAACCTGCTTCCTGTGAACCGCAAGTGCTTCGTCTGAGCTGCAGGAAGTCTTAGTGAAACACAGGGTGAGGTCAGACTGAAACAGTGCAGTTACCAGAATCTAGTGTCCTTCCAGTTTACAGAATCTGGAAACGGCATACAAACCTAAGCTGTGTACCCAACTCCTTTTGAAACAAATGCAGTTTTTTTTTCCCCTTTGTGCAGTCACAATAGTTGCAAATCTAAGGGTGCGTTCACACTGCAGCCTGAAGTGACCCAATTCCGATTTTTTTGACGTAATTCGGCCTGTATCCAATCTTTTCATGGCAGTGTGAACAGCACAGTTCGGATTCTTTTTCACATGTGACCCATATCCGATACGTATCCGATTCAAATGCGACCTAACGTCCAGGCCGCATTCATCCGAACTGAATGTCACTGATTCTCAATAAATCTCACTATTCTGCGTCCTGATAAGCGCAAGTGGGAAGAAAAACAACAACCACGACGGAATATATGAGGATTAAGTTGTTAATATGCTGCTCCGGCCAGACAACAACTTCAAACATATAAGCTAAGCTCCACCGTTAGCCTCCATGTTTACTTCCGCAAACACTGAGCACTTCTTCTTTTCATGGCGGTTGGCAGAACACTGAGAATGCTGACGCTATTGCGCCCTCTACTGCGCATGCGGGACACTTTCAGGTCGTTTGCCCGTTTACACTGCAGAACGCATACAGGTCGCATTTACTGGCAGTGTGAACGGCCCCGGCAAAAAAAATCGGAATTGCCAAAAAATCCGAATTGAGTCACTTCAGGCTGCAGTGTGAAAGCACCCTGAAAGAGCAGATCGGCACAGTAGGAAAGCAAGATGGGTACTCCAGGTTCAGAACTTAAAACCTGAGATTATATAAATGCTGTAGTGGTGAAAAGACGGATTAATCGAGAGGCAAAACTCTCAATTTTGTCCGCTCACAAGAGGACAAAATGAGTTTTGTCTACAGGTTGTCTGGACTCTTCCTTAGAGATGGGGCGAGAAACTCTGACAAGGGAATTTGTAGCCGTGCTGCTCAGTTACTCTCCACAGAACAGAACTCCCATAAACTGCATAAATCAAACCTACTAAAACAAGTCATTCCCTTCATTACACTTGCAGCCTTTTACAGTGAAGCCGCAGCCATCATATACTGTCAAAGTTAACATCAGCCAGTGTCTTACAGTTCAGAACCGGTGAAACACAAGTGATTGAACAGACCAGGAAGGGACAAGGAGAAGCAGAGCTTCCTGTGTATTGCAGGGGTCCTGCTGTCTATAAAAACATTACTAAGGATACACTTCTCCTTCTGTGTGTGCACTAAAGCAAATTCTCAAATCCAATCTGTACCTGAGAAGTTTGCAGCCTCTAGAAAGCCAGCGAACTGGGAAAAAAAAGAGTTTTTCTTAAGGTTGTTTGATTTAAAAGAAGCAAAACTCCCTAGATGTTTAGGATGTTCAAGGATATCTCTATGGGGACCCAGGGAGAGAACTGAACAATAAATACTTTCCGTTTCCTTTTTTCCTCGCAGGCCAAATTTTACAGACGCCTCTTACTTAACCCTGCTGCAACCTTTCAAACAGCTGTCAGGTAACCTGCACATTTCTCACACTAAAACTTTTTTTTTTCTACAAAGCTGTTCCAGAGCCAAGATAAAAAAAAAATAAAAAAAAAAAAGTTTTTCCACAGCCTGAAAACCTCCACACAAAAACAGATCTTTAAAAAAAGTCCTTCAATTGATCTTCCCTCTGTTGTAATCTGAGTTTTGGTAGATGACTGCAGAGCAGAGGGAATATTTATCTACAAAAAAAAAACAAAACGAAAAACAAAAGTAAAAAGATAAACTTTTGTTTTTTTCCTTTAAACAAATGACCTAATATCAGCAGCAGTCTGATTTATAGATGCCGTTTTAAAAAACAATGTTTATGAATGCTTTGTAAAGCATCAGCAAATATAAACAACACTGCAAATGGGTGTTGCACACACCATTTTAAGCAGAATTAACAATCAACTGTTGATACATAAATATTGCTCTATTTAATAAATGGACTGAAAATACTGTTGAAAAATCCAAGAAAACAGACTGAAGCAATATGTGAAGTGCAATAAAAGAACTAGAAAAATTATGAAGAAATTTAAACGGGGCCTGCCAGAGTGTTTTGGAACCCAGCGTTCTGATGCTAACAATTAGCATCAATGCTAAAGTAAGTACAATGTACTCAACAGCATGTGGAGAG
>NW_006800050.1:1414594-1583643 GCF_000485575.1 Poecilia formosa | reverse complement strand
AACTAAAAGCTGGATCTTAGACATTTTTAATAAGCATATTTGTGAGCCTGCCTCTTTTTATTAAATTGAAATTAATTTTAGATTGTTGTATAACTTTTTTCAGGTTAACTTAGAAAGCGAGTTGTTATTATTACAGGTTAGTTTTCTAAACTACAAAAAAGCAACTGTTAGGGATGCTCAAATATGAAAAATTGGACTGATATTGATATCTGATAGTAACACCGGTATTATGCCAGATTTACCAATATTTCATTTTAGAATTTTTTTTTATCCGATTACTCGATTAATCGTAAGAATAATCGATAGATTACTCGATTACTAAAATATTTGTTTACAACAGCCCTAATTCTGTGTCAAAATGAGTCCTGACCAGGTCAATTTATTAGGTTATTTTAAAAAAAGTACAGTAGCAAAGTTCTGAAAATGTTCATTTAAAGAGAGTTTAGAAAGTGATTGCAGAAAAACAGAGCTGAAACTGAAGCACTCCAGATTTTGTCTCTTGGACAGAAAAATTGAGGCATTTTTATTGTGATGAGATTGTAGTAGTGTGTAACTGTGAAGTAAACTACATAGTACCACCCCTCTAAACCTATTGTTGTCACTGTGTGTGCGCTTAAGCAGCAGTAGCTCTCCGTTTAGTTACATAATTTTGTATAACGTAAACACTAAGACAACATAAGACAAGGGTCATTTTATTCAAGATTATCACACAGGCCAGAGCGTACTTTAGATCAGTCAACATGGTCAATATTTTTGACCAGTCAGCAGCTCAAGCTCATATTTCTTTGTTCACTCAGGAATTTTAACCTCATGTTTGTGAATATTTTCTTTGTGCTGTTGTTGGATTGTTTGGGCTAAGCATACTCTCCTTTAATCTCAACCAATAAGTCAGCAGGAAAACTAACCACTGAAAGAAAATGGTAAAAAAAACAACAACTTTGAATATCAGCCACAAGTCCAGGTTAATACAGAAGTTTCAGAAGCTAAATATATTTGTGCTGAAGTAAAATTACGTCTGTCCTGCAGCAGTTTTACCCAGATTGTTCATCATAGTGTTACAGGGAAAAGTCAATGCCTTGATGAAATGGACAGTAGCACAAAGCTTGGGGCAATGTGCTTCAGCAGATAACATTGACCTGCTAGTCTCCCTGTTTTGCCCACATTAACCCCACTGTTGCCATCGGTAAAGGCAACATGTTGCCACGGGGAGCAGGACATCTGGTTTCGCTGGACGCAGCTCGTCATGTCGTTTACAGTGGAGTATTCTTAAGAAGCAACGTACCAGTGACGATTAACCTCAAGGTGCAAAAGGCAGTGTGAAACAAGCATTAGCTGGGGACAGTAAATGTAGTAGTGCAAAGGTGAAATGAAATTGCAGAGAGAAAACAGGAAGGCCGGAGCCACCGTCCACACATTAAATATGTAGAGCACAGTTCACCGGCAAGACAGAGAGGAAATCAATTCAAGTGGAGTATATGCCATGAGGTTATGTAATTGCAGATATGAACATTTTTAATATCTGCTTCTGATTTATCAGCACCACTACAACAGCAGATGCATCTCCTTTGAAGGAGTCCCATTGATCTGTTTAAAACACAAATACTGTAAAATTTTCAGAGGTAAAAAGTCAACAGACGGAGGCAACAGAGCTGAAAATATGCATAAAACATTTTTTCTTTCCTGTGGTATTTGCAAGTTATTTCATGTAAATGGGGTTTTGTGAAAAGTTCTCTTTTTTTTTACCGAAGTAATGTGCTCTTGGCAAGCTGAGATTTTGAGAAATAATGACTAGCAGCCACCTTATACCCGTTATCAGAGCAGCGCAGGAATACTTTCAAATGTTCCCTTTTTTCGAGATCTTCTAACAATGCTTTTTTTACTTGACAAACCTGAAGTGGGTGCGGCTCAAAATGGCACTGAAGTGAATGAAACATGTAACCTGAATTTATTTTGATATCCAATTAAGACAAAATGTGGAAGGTGAAACTTAATGAATTCTAATTTTCCCTCAGACCTTTTTTAGAAGAGGTTCACCTGTTGCCCCTGAAGTAAGGGATGTTTTGTAATCTTTATATGCTCAATCACAATTTAAAATAAACATCAACCTTACAGCGATTTCAAAAGGTAGATAATATAAAAGCAGTTTTGAAAGTCAAATTACGGTTTTCAGATTTTTCTGATGACAAATAAAAATGAAAACTACTTTTTTCAGAATGTGATCAGAATAAAACACAGTTTGCACAAAGAGGAGAAACTAAGCATCTGCACCTATATATTATTTTAAATTTTATTTCTGATTTGATTAATGAAAATAACCTTGTTCACGTTGGAGTAATGAATTAGTTCAGAAAGTTTAGGTGATGAACTATTTTGACCTGAATCGTTCAATATAATTCTTGCTAATAATGGACCAGTACAACACCCTGTGCTTTTAATGGTACCAGTATGTATAAATAATGGGTTTTTTACAAAAAAAAAAAAAAAAAGGCAATGTGACCATAAAACATTTTACCAAGTACTTCACCACTGCAACCGAGCTTCACAACATTATAATGAATGGCAAAAACATCTAATTAAAACCTCATCAGGTTTTGAGTTGCTTTTCCTCTTATAAATGTAGTTAAAATCAGATTCATTTCTGCAGAGAGCCATATGTTCACACGTCCTTCCAAGTGACGTAAAATAGTGCTGTATAAGATTTTTCTAAATAAATTAACCAAAAATTCAAAAAGGTTTCTGAAACCATTTCTGCAGAGAAACAAAAATATATCTCTGACTCAATGGACTCCTGAGGTAATTTTAAAACAATTTTAATAATCTATGTTTGGAAATAATGGGACGCCTTATTCTGATTTAACTGTGTGGAGACATCCATTGCTGGAAGAGTGTTAAATGAGATAATATAATTTATTTGTTTGGTCCATGAATCTAATAAGGAACTGAGTAAGATAACACTAATAAGCAAAGAAGATATTAATGAGAAACAGTTTTAGAGACCATTAAAAAGTAGGAAAATCAGTAAGTACAATATTGGAGATTCTAATATCACCCCAAACAGCATTTAATTACATGAAGCCCTATGGAGAAAAACCCCCAGAAATTTAATGAGCCAACAAGTCTTTGAAATTCAAGGCAAATGTAAATGAACCCCTCTTAAGCAGGACATGTGGCGTTTTCAGCTCCAGTAAGAGTGAAGAATCACACCAAGGCCCGGAATAATACATAGCGCCGTGGTTTTGTTGTACAGGTTTCGAGTTATATTGGGAAGTGCCAAAGTTATGTGAGAATTCTGCACAAACACAGGAACAGGGAGGACATGAAGCTACAACAGTACACATAATACACTAGTAATTTCACCGAACCCATTCTGAGTTAACATAGATTAGTGTTTAACGGTCTAAATCCACTAAGGCCATGGTTTGTTGCATTTTATCCCAGTTAGAGCGTAATCAGTCAGGTATACTTTAAAAAGAAGGGCAACTATTCAATTCAGTTAGATTTAGATTGTTTATACAGCACCATTTATTAAATGTCTAAACAAACCTGCTGAATCTGAAAGACAAATTTATTTCTTCGGACCTAGTCCTGGTGAAAACGACCATTCTCAGAGATCACATCCAAAATTATAGATTTTCGTTCTGCAAGCTCTTGAAATATAACAAATTTTGTACACATGAAACTTTGTTGGCAAAGTTACCAAAATAGCTGCTGGTGAAAGACGTATTCGGACATAGATAATGAACAAGAAATGAATTAGACACCCTTAGAGAGGCTGAGTCCAAATAGTCATGAAAAAAACTAAATGAGAAGCAGCCTTAGAGTTAAATTAATATAATAAAGGGGAATGTCTTAGCTGAAAAGAAGCGTACGGTAATCCTTACTTAGCCTTTGGTTTAAGAGGGTCACTGAGTGCAAATAAACTGTGCAGTCAGAAGTCCAGCCTTGGACGTTCGGTAAGCAAAAGGAATCCTGCTGGAAAAGACAAAATTACATCTTCCTTCATGCAGTTTCTTAAGACTGTGGTTCCCTTATTGCTAAGATTAATGACGTGTTAAGAGTTAATGCTGGTGAAAACATCGCTAACAATGTTAAAATCCGGCAGAGAGAAATGCAACGCAACACCACCGCTTTAATGTCTACTCAAGTACTCAAGACCCCCGCCAAGTACTGCACAAATTGTCCTGGAGTTCACTTTGTTTTATTACTCTTTCATTGAATAACATTTTCCAGATAGCAAAATGAAAGCAATAAGGAACACTCTTCCCAGGTTATGAATAGCAATAATAGGACAAATATTAAAAAGAGACAGATTAGTCGCATAATATTTAATAAAAGATCACCGCCGTGATTCATTTTGTCATGTTGATTAACTTGCTCTATTCAAACAGCCTCCTTGTTATCGGCTCTTTTCTACATTCCTAACATCACGGGGCTTATGAGGTGTAAACAGTAATCATCCCTTTATGCATGCAAGAGTAAACCTGCTCTAAATTAGCTCTAACCTTGAGCTCTAACCACGTCATGCCTGCATGACGTGGCATTACGAATGCGGGAAATCATCTTTGTAGAAGATGTGACCGGATAGACTAGATGCAACACACCCCACATTAATCTGAAGCCGTACACCCTGTAAGCATTTTCTAGTAACACACACACGGATGAGCAGTGAGAAGAAAATCCAACTGGTCCCTGGGACTCCAATCAAAAATGCTGTATTAACTCTTTTGCACCAGTAGGTGGCAAATAATTAAGTTGAATACAATAAAAGCTCAAGAGACGATCATGCATGATGCAATTCGAGGCTGAAGGATTGGTGTTTTCTTTGACACAGTTTATTCTTTTCTCTCACTTGCTGAGGCAACTTCTTCAGCACACATTTAAAGTTTCATTCCGGGCAAAGTGAGACGCCCCACTATTGTTGGGATTTGCCGCTCAGAAAGTTTGATCTTTCCTATTATTATTTGGACATCCAGTCGACAACTCACACGCCACAATTACGTTTTGTTAGATTTATTTATTTATTTTTTTACAGAAAAAAAAGAAAATCTGTTAAAAAATCTGTCACTTCTCTTGAATTATTGATAAGACAAAAGATCCTTAAAAAAAAAAAAGAACACATATAAACACAGAAGAGAAAGCAGGAGAGGCCCCAGATAGTTTCAGTTGGCTAAATGACACCATTACGGCAGCATGTGTAATTCATCACATAAAGCTCAGCTATTTTAAGACTACATATACATGTGAGTGTGGCCTTGACTCATTATCGTTAAAGCCACTTATTCAAACGTGCCGGCTGGTAAAAGCCACACGTTCAGCAGGATAATTTGCCGTCCTTGTCAGCTGTCACATCCCCAAGCACTGGTGGCACGCCACTGTCACTCACTGTCTCACAACTAAAGAGGAGCACCGAGAATGAAAAGAGCCATTTGCGTCAGGCTGTGTTCCAAGTCTATTTTTATCCAAAAGCCATCAAGTGGAAAGAATACCACAGAGTAATAATCAACCTTTACAAGTTTCTGTGTAACATCTTGGCTGATTGGGCTTGTGTTGTGAAGGTCTGTTTATACCGTGCATCAGCGCATCGTTTTGGAAGTAGTGTGAGAAAAATGTCAAACCTACATACTTTAGGTTAAAAAGTGGATTGTGCACAATGAGAAAAATAATAATAAAATCCTTTCAATTCAAGAAAGATCAAGTTTCTGCCAGTTGGTCTTTCCATTACCTGCTTTACATTAAAAAAAAAAAAAAAAAAAAAAAAAAGTAGTAACCCTCCTTGACAAATCGTGAATGAGCTTGGATTGCCTTTTTTTTCCTTCAATTTTAATAGCAAACAAAAAAAAGATAAGTAGAAAACAAAAGTAAGCATCAAACATATTACTGACATGAAAAAATCTCTAATTGCTTTCCAAAAACCAGGACCAGATCTAGTTTCTGAGGGGAGACGTTTGCTTGTTGCCTGTGAAAGCTCAACCATACGGCAAGCAGCTTGGCAGCCTGCACAGAAAACAGATCTTATAAATAACAGGTGGTCTTCAGAGCCTGAGAGACCCAACTATTCAATATTAGATTCACACTCTGGTGACAAAAATTCAGTGTGGCACCTTGACAAATCTCCAGTGGGCATTGCTTCAGCTATTGTTCCCCATTAAGCTACACAGAAACTAAAATAAAAAAACCCTTCCATGAAAAAAAGGCACCTTTCACCGTGACTGTAATTTACTTAACTTATCACCTTAGCATTGATTTACTGCAACTCTGGACCAACTTTTCTTCTTTATAGTCAGAAACAGAGAACTTGCCCTGAATGGACAGCATCTTACCCAGTTTCAGTTTGAGATGAGATTTATCCTTTTCATCAATAAACAAGAAAAATTATACCTCTAAAGGTGAGTCAGCAGCCAGACCATTTGGGGGCAACCATCGGGTGTTTGTCAGCGAGGTTTCCTGGGTGAGAAAATGTCTTGTTTTGCAGTGGTTTTTACTTTTTTACGTTTCTTTTTGCATCAGGACAAAACAAATTCCATTAACTTCTTTCCTGGCCATCGTATGTGTAGCATTAGCCTGTATTAACTGTATGGACTTATTGTTTAAGTAGCGTAGAACGTAGCTTCAGCAGTTTGATAAATTCCCACAAGGGTTTACGTGCAGAAAAGTAGGATTTTTCCACCATTTCCAGTCACTTCTGTTATGTTCCAGATTTTTTTTTTATGTTTAGCAAACAGGAGAAATGTCATTTTTCCCAGATTGTTCCAGTTTTTAAGCTTCCAGCTGCTCCAGCATGACATTTGGTCCTCAGCTGTCTCACTCTCATTTGGATAAACAGGTTATCCAGCTCACAGATGATGCGAGCTTTCACAAACAATCCACGTTCCTCCTAATTTGATAAGCAACCATTAAATTGAGCACAACAACGGTTGCCGAATATGAAACGTGATCCCGAAATAACACCAGAAGCAGGAGTGAAATCGTTAAAAGCAGGATGGTAAATCCTAATAGTTGGTCAAATGTGCAATGCACGAGTCATCTTTAACTATTGAGGTAGTAAGCAGCCGTCAGGTGAGTCAGGGAGACAGAAGGTGGGAAATTAAAATAGCTTATAGGACATGTGTGGTGGCTGAATGAGCAGATGATAGGAAACTAGCCTTTCTTTTAACATTCTTCCATAATATACCACTTGTATAACTCAGAGCTTGTAGAATAATTCTATCATGACATTTATAAAAGGAGAGCAACTTCCTGTGAGCAACATGTGGCATCTCTGAAAGACCTCAAAGCAAACCAAGCTGTCAAATTCCTCCAAATAGTGCAAATGCAAATGCAAAAAAAAAACAAAAAAAAAAAAACCCGGTCATGAACAAGTTTGCCAAAAGAATAAATAAAAAGTAAAACCAACAGTTTGTCATTTTCCTTACCGTCATAGCCAGCTTCCAGCAGCCCAAACTGCTCCAGCACCTTCACAAACACAACCACAACCACCAGCACGCCGATCATTTCCAGTCCCTCCAAGTTCATAGTCAACATGTCGCCCGGGTCACAGCCTGCCCATGGCCGGTGACGCTTAAAAACCCAGTGCACAGGACTGTTAGCGGGCCATTTAGCTCCACTTTAAGAGCCCTGCATCTGTGGCTCTGATTAGAGACCGGCACAAGTCAGAGAGGGAGCGAGGGGGAGAAAAGTGAGTGGAAGAGAGAGGGAGCGAAAAAGAGGGAGGAGGAGGGGAGGCAAAGATAAAATACACACGGAGCTGTGAAGGGAGAACGGGAGAAAGGAGAATGAATGAAAGTAATCGCATTGAGAAAGATAAATAATAGACCGAAGGGTGGAAGAGAAGATGCATCCTAATGACGGATGATTGTCCACTAATGCTCCCTTTCAGTGCAAGTCACCAGTGACAGATGCTAGCAGCAAGATCTAAGTCACAAGAGATTCAGAAAAGCATTGATGTTTACCTAAAAATAAGATGGGTTTGTTTTTATCTTTTTATCCAGGGGGAGTTTGTTCCAACATTTGCGGCAACCTAAACTATGCTTTCACGTTGATTAGCGGCTGGCATTTCAGGCGGTTTTCAACAAAACTTGCTCAAAGTCCACAACTTCTCTGTCTACACGATGTGGAGGCTGCCTGTGGTTTAATATGGTTTATTTATTTTAATTTACGCCATTGTGTTATTTTAGTTTTGCTGTAAATAATTTAAAAGTTTTTGGCGTCAATTTGCCTCCGCTCAACTCCACTGACTGAAATTCGTCAATTTTCCCAGGACAGGGATTCCATCAGCAGGTTAAAGGGAAAATCTGTAACTTTCCTACAAAATACCTCAAACTAAAATTTCAATGCTTGTTTCGTTCTTTTTTGGGAAAGGGGGTCACACAGTAAAGGGGAGGATATGGAGGAAAAATGCCCAAGCTGGGAATCAGATGCGAGGACTCAGAGTTTTACAACATCTAAAGTGTGGTGCCATGCTGGTTCTCTTTAACCGATTTCTCAATTCAACAAGTTTGGCAATGATGAGACCTGGGTGTGGCTGACCAAATTTTACAAAAATGTGGTTAATTGTTGCTAAATCATACTTTCACAGGGATGGAGATTACTTTTCCCCAAATACAGCCATATTGATTCGGAAACTATCCTCCCTTACATTTACTCATGTCTCCGTCTCATTCATTTTTTTTTTAACAATCTGAAAAAAAATAAGCACGACAGAAAAAATAAATAAACCCAGCACCGTAGAAAAGTGTAATGGGAGGCAAAAAACCCCCCCCAAAAAAACATTTCCCCTGTATTTGATAAGTTCTACAATAAATCCCACCAGTTCACCTCAAGTCATTTCTATCTTTAGTCAATAAAGCCCTTTATTTCAGCACCAAATTATAAGCTGCGAACTGGATACCCAGGGTGTACGGCAACATTTCCTTATAGCACGTACAGCACAATGGATTTGATTGGAAAGCCCCTTAACAAAACAAAGAAAAACAAAAACAGTTTGCTAAACAACTTGTTGTGCCGCCCAGGCCATGCCGTTATAGTCCTCTGCCTTTCTCTGAGCTCAGCAAGCCTGTGCTTTAGAGCGTGCAACACAATAATCCCTCATTACGATGCTTCAGCTTTGGCTTGAAGCCTGATCGTGTGCTTTCGTTTTTGTTTTGTTTGTTTGTTTGTTTTAAAGTGGTGTCTAATTGGCTGGCACACTCTGATTAACAAATCTTTTTGAGCAAGGTCACAATTGATTGTGTATAATTTATGATGAATTATATGTTGTCGAGCAAGACGGGTCAAATACGATTCGTTTTAGTTTTGTTCTGAAACCATCAGTGGAGAGCACTGCTAACTAAAAGTATGATTCAAATTCAATACAAGTCGATAATTATTATTGATTTTTTGTTTGTTTGTTTCAAGTATCCAAAATACTGCCAAAGTGGTGACGTCACATTTCCTTTTTGATCCACAATTTTCACTTGTGTCATTTTTTTCAGATCACTTCCTTCAGATCTATTTTTTTTTTATTTTTATTATTTTTAAGGAGTTACCTCCGATCTCCTCAGGCACACTGTGTGTGTTCTTTGGACTGTTCACTGTCTGCGGTCGGCTGGATTTTCATAGTAAAGTGTACCAATTGCCTACACTTGTTTGTGACAAAACTCCTTCATTTCCCACAATCCAAATGGTACTAGCAAGTTTTTGCATCTAGATCAGTTTCTGCTCCGTTTCTTCTGAATTTATTCTAAGAATAAATTAAGATAGACTATCTAGCGATTGAAATATTATTTTTCACTTGTTTATTGGAACCTTTGAATTTTTTTTCTTTTTCATTTTGCTGTTTTTCAAAGCTTTGAATGCAGCGAGTCTATGAAGAGGCTCCTGAATGATTGGTTTTAAAGGTCAGCAGGAGATATAACTCTAGCTTTTTCCAGTGCCTACAAGATGAGCTTTACCCTTTTTTAAGCAATCTATACTCATATTATTCAATATCATGGACACCAAACATTTCTGGAATGAATATTGCAAATATTGCACAACATTAGTCGTTTTGCCATGGATCTACAGCGAATCTCTGGATCTTTTAGATTATTTTTGTGTGCGCACGTTTGTACAGTTGTTGGCCTTCAACCACAGGTGATGGATGGATGGATAAACATATACATTAAACACTAAAAGAAAAAAAACAACTTGTAGACATGTCTCTGCTTCAACACACCTGACTCAAATAATTATGTCATTACTTTTACTCTGGAGAACTTGACTAAGGACATGATTCAGACATTTGGTTCAGGTGTGTTGGGCCAGAGATGCATCTAAAAGCTGTAGGACACCAGCCCTCAAGGCCTGGATTTGAAGATCCCTGAAACATGTAAGAAAGTTAACAGTCTTTTTTTTTTTTTATGCAGACCTAAAAAAAACAAAAACTTCTGATCAATTCCAAACATTTCTGGATCTTGGTAGACTGTCGGTGTCCAGAGAAACACAGGAAGATCATCTTTTCAAAAGGCCTGAAGCGTGTTTTGAATACGCTCAGCACATAAGATCCTCTCAGAAAAGAAGCCTAAACAATGTGGTCAAAAGAAATCCTTCGTGTTTCCTCCGTCTCATTGTGAAAGCCGAGTATGTGATCAATATAGCAGATGCTGAGCGTGTGCGCTCTGTAAATGAACTGTGCTGCACACACATCTGTGTGGGAAGCTTCTCAGGAGCAAAAATCAGAAAGGTGAAAGAAAAATGTTGTAGAAGTCTGCTAAGAGGAGGTGCAGCAAGACAGGGAGCACATCCAAGTTAATAGAATTTCTTTCACTTTTTTCTAACCTAAGAGACCTAAGATTTTACAGGTTTTATTTTTACATTCCTTTTCAATTCTAATAACAGAACATTAGCTAATCTCAGAGAATCTTGCTCACAGTTCTAACATCTGTTCTGCAATCACCTCAGAACTTGGCATAGGGTACAATCAAAGCCTTGGGCTAATGGTAATGAAAATAATCAAGGCTTTGCATGTCATCATCGCACACAGTGTGCTACATCAATCAGTGTATGATTGGTGATGAAGGTAATTGCCTCTGCATAGCATTGTGGTGAGTTGGTTGAAGCAGGGGAGCTCGGTGGCTCTGTGGTGTAGGTGGCGACGTCAGTGGCACCTGCAAACTGATTAGATGGTAACATGAGAAAGGTTTCAGACTAAATATGAGGAGGAAGTGACTCATACTAGCAGGAAAAGTGAACTGGAATAATGAAGCGCAGACTTGGCCAAGGGATTTACCTATAGAAAGTTAAAAGTGAACATTTGGAACGAGACAAAAAGTATGTTCCCCGTTTTTAACTGGAAGTATTTTGGCCTTTGATGGCGAGAACAAATAATCTCACTACTCTCACTCACTGGTCAGTTTATTAATCACAAGTGTTCAATTGCTGAGAACAGGAAGCGGTAGCTACATGTGCAAAAACGGAGAATCTTCAGTCAGAGGATCTACATTATGCTGCTACAGGAGATCCTTTCTGCACCTCAAACATCAGCATCTACAACAACTCTTTGAAGAAACTTCAATATGAATTAAAGGGACTGAAATGCTCCACCCAACAAGAGTATTGTTAGTGACTACATCCATCCTCGGCCAGTTTCCCCTTTTCTCTTAACACTCCATTTGGAGCACACTGCTTAGGAACTCAATGGCCAGATTCAAACTAGTTTTGTTCTTTGGATAACTTATCAGATTTCTAGTGAAAGACTAAAGCTGCTCCGATTGCTCTCTTCTTTGTCCTCAACAAGGAATAAACTGAAACTTATATATATATATAAAAAAAAACGGCATGCAGTCAGGTAAATCCCTCTGTTAAAAAGAAAGTGTTTTCAATAAATTCAATTACAATCGATTGACCTTCTGGAGACAAAGCACAGATCAGCAACCTGACACTAAAACAAATGAATGTCTTATTTGTTTGGAGGAACCGTCAACGTATGCCGCCGTGGCCCAGTACTCTACAAAATAAAATGGCTAATTCCAAACAAATGTGATTTGAATCGTGTTAAATTCAGGCACGGGTCGGTGTGAAGACGAAACATCTTCCTGGAAAGAAAACACAGTCTTATATCTGCTCCTCACAGGTAATCAAATTGAAGAAGGGGGGGGAGATGTTTTAACTCTCCAGGGAAAACCGCCGACTCTTCAGTATTCTGCTGGGATCAATAAGATCTGAATAAGGTAAATTAACGTTCTTCCTAAATGTGCTCAGATTCTTCATTGAAATTGATTCGTTTGTGCTAGGTGAAATTTAAACAGCTCTAAGTTGCCCAAATCAAACATCCCACAATACAAGTGGCTCTTATCCATCAGCATTTTGAGCGTCCATTCCTGATGTTCAGTCGAAATCCGAACCTCTAAATCTCAGCCTCTCCGGGAGAATCAGCAGTTGCATTTTATTTGAGTTTGCTGCCATCAAGTGGAAGAAACCAGAGTCTACAATTTAAAAACCTGTTCCCATGAGCATGTGAAGAAACATTTCACACACACTCTGATATTAAGAAAAAAACTGATATCATTTTGACATATACTGGTACATCTAAAAAACAAAACGAATATAGCTTAAAAGTGGACATCTCAAAGTATGACTGATTCATCACCTGGTAATTTCAAGCTTTTATTTTTCACCACTCTAATGATTATGGCACACAGACAAATCAAAAAACAGATGCATGTCAGGCTTCTGAAAAATATGCACATTTTTATGAGCTCAATACTTTGTTGCGTCTCCATTTGCATGAATTAGTGCATCAATGAACCATGGCATGGAGGTGACCAACCTGTGGCACTGTGTTACTTTGAAAATTGCCTTCATGAGCTCTAGTGCTGTGGTAGATGGCTGCGTTGACAGCAGACTGCAGAGAACACACTGGACCAACACCAGCACATGACATGGCACCCAGAGTGGAAACTTTACACTGAACTTCAAGCAATTACGATTCTGTGATTCCCCCCTTTTCCAGACCCTGCAATCTTGATTTTCAGAGAAAAAAGGCAGAATTTACTTTCATCTGAAAATAGGACTCTGGATCAATGTGCAACAGTCCAGTTCCTTTTCTCCTCTGTGTGTCGCTGTTGACGACTGCCTTCTGTTCATCTGTCAAGTCAGCAGTCTTCCCCATGATTGTGCATCCTACTGACCCAGACTGAGAGAGACTGTTTACAGGCTCGGAACACCTTTGCAGGTGTTTTGAGTTTCTACCATGAGTTGCTACTAATGATATTTTTCACAGTTTTCAAATTTTCTGGGAGAGAAAATTATCTGCGAGCCATAATCAGCAACATTTCACGAAACAAAGGCTTGGACTATGTCACTAAGACTGATAATTCTAGTTTCCCTTTCCAAGATGACTAGCAATAAATATTTCAATTTTAAACAGTATTTTATTTTTGGAGATGTACTAGTACTTTATTGCCAGAAGAGGTCTACGAAGTACACGATAAATAATTTTGCACAGTATGAGATCAAGACTTCACATTGTTTTCTGAGTCCAATTTCCACAGTTCTGTTAGTTTTTGTGTCATTTAAAGTCAGTAATTTTAGGGATAAAAAAAAATGTTTGAACATTTATTGCAGATATTTCTACAATGAGGCTTTTAATACTAAACACGAAAAAATTAAAACTACGAGACATGAACAGACGGACTTTTTTTTTTAAATCAAATTGAAAATGAAGAATCCTATTGTCTCTGTATTTGCATAATAAAGTCATAACATTGGAGAAATGATTCCAGCGAGTGTCCTTTAGGTGTTAAAATTATTTTTTTTCAACTGCATCAGCAAAAAAATAATGACACTTTTTCACAACAAGCCCTGATGTGTTGGTGTTGAAGAAGTTGGATCACAGCTGCTGTCATTAAAACAGGATTAACTGTGTTACTGCATGTAACAGTGAGAGTAAAATTATCTAATTTCACAAGCTGTCTTCCTTCCATTTTCTTTTGTTTTGTTTGTTTAAAGTTTCTCAAAAACTTTTAAAACCAACCAGAATACAAACGTAGCACAGGCCAACAAATCTGTTTTGCAGGAGTTATTAACTATATACATTCTGCTTATATAACTTATTTTCTCAGCGCATTGCTGATAACCCTTAGCTGTCTGACACCAGCTGACTTAGAAAACTGCACTAAAATCCAAACCCTATATTGGCTACTTTATAATGTAAAAGATTATCATTATTTTCAATAGTGACAGTCTCAACACTACCAGGATCTTCTACCATATTGCTTCTTCCCATGAAAATTGCTTTAACTGAGATGCCAAAGAGACGGTTGGAGAGTTGTCTTTAGCTCAGAGTAGCGTTGACATCCACCCCCAGTCAACTATGTTGTGTGCTGCCAATTAGCTGGCTAAAGGGAATACTGTCACACTTTTTCCTTCATTAAAAAGTCAGACAAAGTGGATAGTTTGGAAATATATTTGCCCGTGACACATGAGAGTTGGTGTGTTTGATGGTCTAATAAACAGTCAGTGTGGCAGCTTCTCTGGCTGAATATGTCAGCTTGTAAGATTTGCCATAAAATATTCCAGTAAATTCATATTTACAGGAAAAATGTTAATGTCAAACAAAAAAAATGGTAAATGACTTACTGATTTGACTTTCATTTAAGTGTATTACAGTTTAAACAAAGAGCATTGTTGATTTCTATTGATTTGTGAATCACTAGCAACACAAAGAGTATGGAAAAAAATATGAACATGTATGTTCATACTTAGTTAATATTGTTGTTATAAGCAAGGATTTGTTTATGGTGTATTTCTGAAATCTATTTTCTTTCTCAAAAAAAATGGTAAGGCAGCAGAAGTTCAAAGAAAAACCTTAAAAGAGCTTCAGAAACCGTGAAGATCTATTGACCGCATCGCCTTTAAGAGTCTGGCTCCTTTAGGTCAAAACCTGAAAAAAATGAGGCACAGCTCAAGTCTTTGTAGTTGCATGTTTTTCTACTGTAGTAAAGCATTCAGGCATTTTAATCTCCATCTAAATACTTAATGGTTTACGAAAAGCATCACTGTGGGTAGAGCGTGTCTCCACCACACTCAGTGCTGTCTGTTTGCAGAAAGTCAATTCAAACACTTAATTTCCTGAGCATCCATCTGTAGCTGCCGAAGGGACACACTGAATCTAAATGAAGCTAAACCTACAACTAGCACACAGAGCAATGGCAACATCTTCAAATGAACCCATTCGGACCTGGCATGTTTTTACTAAATGCTGTTTTTTTTTTTTATCAAAAGCATTATAGTGTTGCTAACACTATAATGGCAATACAAAGGACTGCATCCTGAGGTGCAGTGGATGGTTTTCATGATGACTCACTTTTCCATCTACCAATATGCAATGAATTCAGTCTGAAGGAAGGCAAGACCACTTTCACAGAGCTCATCTGTGCTGGTTCCTCATCCCTTCTAACCAAACTATCTTTATTGTGCTTTAGAGGAATGCAGTGAATAAAGGCTGCCCCAAAATATCATAGCAATACTAAAAAAAAAAATACTCGCCTGAACATTTCTAACTCTAGAGCCACTGAAAGATACACGTGATCATTTTAATAACTCTCACACTCATGGTATGCATTAAGTGTGTGCAATTAAAAATGAAAGTATTGATTTGAGAGTCTAAGGACTCCAAGGACCACAGACAAATGATCTAATAATAACTGAAACCTCCATACAGAAACCAAAGCAAGTTTGCATCCAAATCTTGTGGTTAGAGATGCACCAGGAGAACGCGCGGGGCCTGGAATTTGTCCAGTTTTGATTGGACAGAAACTCAGAAGTCCAATCTTTAAGTGACACACAGGTGGTGGTAACAGCAGGTAGTGGACGTTGTTACTGATAGCAAACTATTTTGTAAGATGTTTAAAATAAAGTCTAAATGGAGAAAAGAGATGTAAAAAGGGAATTTAAAAGGAAATCGTATCTTCTGAGGTCATGAAGTCATCCCTGATTCTCATATCAAAAATTCAACAGTATGTACCTCAGTGGACCCTCAGTGTTTGTTTGAGCTAAGAATTACAATAAGGGATTTTTAGACTCCCCCCACTCTAAAAACGAAGATAATCTCCTATTTTAACATTTCAAACACCATACGCCTTAATATGAATTAATTCACACCACTGAAAGCGTCTCATCACTACCGTCAAAGCCAACATTAACAATCTTCCTTATTTCTGCTTTTAGGAGGCACAGCCAATGAGCACCAAGGAACATTAATGGAATTGCCTGATTGGAAACATGTCAAGTAGTATTGCTTCCAAAAACAAACAACGCGTCCTCCAGGAAACGTTTTTGCTTAGTATTTTGGAGTTACTTTACACAGAAAAATCTGTTAATATCAAACCTCAAATAGGCAGTGACCCACAATGCTTCTTTTGTTCTCATAATTGATTTTGTTCTGGTTCGAGACATCCAAATCTCCTAAAATGAGTCAAAACCAAACAGCCAAAAGGTCAAAGTTTCACAGAAATCAGCCACTACATTCTGATCAGTGAATCTCTACCTGTGGGGTGTGTGGCTGCTTTTCTTAAATTAAATGTGAGGTTAGCAATCAAAAAATAAAAAAAATATGTGATGAAAGAGCTCCTTTTTAAAAGGGCAAAGATTAAATGTTGCTAAAATCAAGAATGAAATCAAAATGAGAAAGGAAATGGATTTACCCCCTGCTGAGTTTGTTTCAAGAAAACAGTGTCCTGTGAATGTATTCAAACTTTTTCACCTTTTTCCAACATAACCACAGCTTCAGTGCATTAAACTGGGATTTTATTTGCTACACCAACACAAAGTCATAATGTGTTGTGAAGTGAATGGACAGGAATATATTGTTCAATTTTGACCATTCTTTCTTGCAAAATCTTCTCAATTGGCGTTACTGGATTTTATCAAACGGGGACTGAATACAAATGCTCGGTACACTTT
Source organism: Poecilia formosa (assembly GCF_000485575.1). NCBI lineage: Eukaryota > Metazoa > Chordata > Actinopteri > Cyprinodontiformes > Poeciliidae > Poecilia > Poecilia formosa. Next base: position 1,566,723 of record NW_006800050.1, on the reverse strand, counting down.
CATGTTCTATTTTTATTTTTTAAAAACCATGTGTAATTGGTATTCCATTTAACTATTGTGCTCCATTTTGGTTTTCACAAACAATCCCAGTGAAGATCAATGGAGTTTGTGCCTGTTAAAGTAAACATTTCCAGGTTCCTTAATATTTTTGGAGTGTACGGTAACAGAAAAAAAATATTTAATGTCCACACTGGCTAATAAAAACACTTTTTTCCAGCAGAAAAATACCCCAAAATTTTAAAGCAATTCCAATAGGATTTCTGAAGAGATCATTTTAGTTTTGTTAACATTTGTTCTGTTAAATTAGATCTCAGCCTTTGCTTAAGTGTGAAACTGTTCTTTAAAAAACGGCTGCACAGCAGATCCAGCTTAGTGATTCATCCAGAATTAATTAGGCAGTAAAAAACACACACGTATATCAACAACTACTCTGTTTTTATAGGAGTCCATAGAGCAAATCTCACTGGTCAGTAGTTAACAATGCGATCTGCATCAATAGGCTCGTATCTGCTAGGATATGAACAATAAATGATCATGTGAAGGCTGACTGTTCTCTCGATCCTCAGTCACACCAAGGCACTTCTGAACAAGAGCAGTATTTCTGCGAACAGTGCTGCATGTCACAGATGGGTTGGAAGAAAAATTAATGAGATAAATTCAAAGTGCCTTTGGCAGACAGTCCTTTTTAAATTTTACAGTCATTATTTGCCTTTGACTGAACGACTCGGGGTCTTTTTAAGTTCGAGCAAAGGAATAATTGAATGTAATTTTAATTTATGCAGAGCTAATACGGCGAGTTCGGCTCACTTCCTCCGTGGTTATTACAGCGAGCAGAGGGTCAGGAACAGCTTACGTAACAGACGATTGTTGTATTCTTCCAAGGTTTTCCTTTTTTTTTTTTTTTTTTTGGTAATGTGATCAGATGGGTCTGTAAGCGAACATGGGAAACTGGTGGGATGGCTACCTTTAAAGTGACAGCTGCTCTCGCCGTGGTTGGCCACGCGTCTTCAATCGTTCCTGTAAACACCAGAAGGCCCGAAAGGAAAGGAGGGCCAGCAACAAGCAGCAAAAACTGGACAACCCGATCACCCCCACGAGTCACCGCCATTAAAAATTCAACTGAGGAGACGACACCGAAAGTTCAGAGTTTGCTCTGAAATCCAGGCAGCTGCTTCTGACTGACAACATTTCAGAGTGGCGACGTGACTCACACTGTATTTAATGTTCTGCTGCTTCCATTTGAGCAGCTGAGTGTACCTCTCTCTCTCTCTCTCACTCCTACACAGATTTCAGCTCATAACAGCTCCCGACGACACAAACAGGCAAGACATTTTAGATGATTGAAAGCACAAGGACAAACCCATCGCAGCGCCACAGCGGCACCGGCAGGTCTCTTATCTTCGGGGCATTTCACGCGCGGTGGGAACACTCACAGCCGAGCCAGAAGAGTCGGAGAAGGTTACAGTTTGAGTAGGTGCTTATTGGACTATCATTTCTCTACACAAGGATAAATGCACCAGGAGAAAAAAAAACTGTTTCAAACCAGAGTGGGTAGAAAAGCTGAACTGCGAGCTTTTATAGAGTGAGTGTATTATTTGCCTTACATGGTGCGAGGCAGTATATGACACCATTTGCAAGGATATAGAAAATTCAATTTGTGCAAAGACTGACATCATTCTTTAATCGCGTATAGGGCTGAGGTCACCAATCAATCAAGTGACCGAGAATCAGTTGCTGCAGGAAGTCTTCCAGCTGATTTTACAGTAAAAGCTTAAGCTTACAGTCAAAACTGTTGCACATAAATATTTAAATAGTCAGTATTCTTTGTCAGGTAGTAACGGTAGCGATGGTAACAGAACGAACAACCAATAAAGGCTTAAAAATGTTTAGCAGTAAACTATACTGTGTGCACATTTATTAGAGGAATCTTATTTTGGGGAATTATTATTTTTTTTATTAATCACCAACTGCAGTGCTCTCAGTTAATCCAAAAATGTTAAACTTCAAACATGAACGCATAACAAACAAAGTGAGGTTAAAAGTGGGGTAACTTATTATGTGCATAACGATTAGGCAAAAAATAAGAACGTTTTCCCACCTCGCTTTCTTATTTTCATCTAAGTGAGAATTATAAACAAATCTCAATACTTTCCAATAATCATTTCAGACCTCGTTTTCCAGTAACAGCGATCAAACTCTTTCAGGGATTCTGTCAGTTTCTTGAACTTTTGACTGTCAACTTTTTGTGCAGCAACAACCACAGCTTCCCACCCTCTGTTCAGAGAGACTGTTTTATTTCACTGGAAATCTCTCACTTAAAAAAAAAAAAAAAAAAAATGCCCAGAACTTCTCAATTGGGTTCAGGTCAGACGGTGGCCAAGTCGTACATTTCTCATATTTAATATTTTTCCTGGCTGGCCACACAGAGGAGTTCTTGGATGCATGCGATGGAAGATTGTCCTGCATGAAGATCATTGTCTGATTGAAATACGCAGATAGTTTGAAAAAAGTGACTTCTAAGAACTGGCAGAAGGTTTAGGAGATTATTTTGAGCCCATCTTCAACCCAAAAAGGGTCATAAATAATACCAGCCCACATTGCCCATCTCGCTAGCATCTGATTGAATAAGAAAATATGCCTAAAAATAACGATACAGTCAAAATACTCATAATCAAAACTCATTTGCTTAACAATTGCGCACACAGCGTTTAACATTTTATTCAACTGATTGGAGTGACATTTCTAAATCTTACTCAGAAATTAATTTTATAATTTGAGAGTTGAAGCATTTTGTTGGTCATTTTAATTAAGTGAAGTTGTGGGGGAAAAAAAAAAAAAAAAAACTACCTTATAGAGGTGAGAAAGAATCCTCTTATGCTCATCTGTCATTCTGTTCAGTAATATAAAAGCTTGTAAAAAAAAAAAAAAAAAAAGACTACCTTCCATGACCCAACCTTCATTTTATAAACAATCTAATTTTGCTGGTGTTAGTAGTTATTGTTAAATCTTAGGACTGCTTTAGCAGTGCTCACAAAGTTCCACCTTACAGATTTTATTATGTTAACATGAAAAATATCACCACCTTCTGCTTAAGCATTAGAATTACAGGTGGCCTGTGTAAATGTCAATCAACACACCGTTTTCCAATTCTCCTGTATAAGACATCTCTCCCGTTTTATTTTATATTTGTATTTTAACTTTTTTTTATATAGCCATGTAGATTTTTATTGGCTGTTACTACAAAACACTTTCATTTAATAAATCTTTTGAATTATTACCAGTACAGCAGAGCAAACGAAACAAGTTTTAAAATGGTCATATTCGGATTTTATCTTTACATTCCCCCCAGTAATTAATTGCAAACAATGTTTTTTTTTTTTTTTTTTTTTTTTTTTTAATGTCATTTAGGGATATCAAAGAAACATGAACCACCATTTTGGATCAGAAAATTCCCAACCAATCTCTTGTATCTCTTATTACAGTTGAGATAATTGTACCTCTACTGTATCCAAGCTGCAGTATATTATCTTAATGCAGTCCACTGCAGGTCTTTATTTCTGTATCCCATGTTCTCCTTTCTAGGTCTCTATGAAATATGCTTACATCGCACATTACCGTAAGCTCGGTGATCTATTGCTTCACTGAGTTTTACAGAGTCCCTCATTCATTTTGCTCTCTGGCTCTCCAGCAATCCCCCGAGTGAAATATGATTTACCGTCCTTTAAGTGTCATCTCTTCTGTCTTTCCCCACCACACCACTAAATATAACCCCTGGCAGTTATTGTCTGCCAGCTGCCCCACTAAATCTTTTATCGTTCTTTAATGAAGAACTGACTTCTATGTCTTTTGTTATGGTGGCACGCCGTGATGTTGATCGGAATAATAATAATGCAGGGAGTAAAAACACAACACAAGCGTCGGCTCTCCGGTCCTCTTACTGCGAAAGCAACATTAGGCAAAGCAAATTGGGGGGAGTCGAGCGAGTTTGCAGAGTTCGGCGTGTGGCGTTCAGCAAAATGTAGCCAATTTCAAGGTAATTTCATGCACTGCTGATGTGGCAACATGAATGTTTGGGATTGTAAAAAGAGAGAGAGAAAAAAAAGATTAACAGAGAAATTTCTGGACCAGATGTACAAGCGAGGAAACACTTTCTAATCATAAAAACAAATGAGCTGAAAAAAAGCAAACAGATGACATCTCAAATTATTCTACATCATCCTCTTTGAGTCTTGCCTACCTGTCACCTTGCGTCTTTGTTTCGGCTGAAGAGAGAAGATGACCATTAAAGCTCCCATGATGCCCTGCAGACTTTCTCACTTACTGATCTCCAAGTCCTGCTAGCTTTCACACACTTTCACTCCCACACTTGACAGGCTTCAAAAGCTTCAGATTGAGCGGAAAAAAAAAAGAAACAACACAGAGAGATGGATAGAGAAAGATGCTTGGAGCTTTGCATGAAAACCCGGTCCAACACAGTCCAAACTTCTCCTTTATATCCACCTTGCGAGGTGGGCTGTACATCGAGGGAAAGGAGTGGGTGTAAAAATGAAAAAAAAAAAAAAGAGAAAAAAAAGCCCTCGGTTGAGTTTTGAATTTGACGCGCACGCTCTGCAGCCTCCCTCCCTTCTCCTGTTTTTTTTTTTTTTTTTTTTTTTTTTCTTCAACTTTAAAGTTGCCCTCTACCTTTCTCAAGGGACAAATTTATTAAATTCAATTATGCTGTACAAGGTTTTAAAACTGATACACTAAAAAATGAAAAAAAAAAAGAGAAAAAAAAAAGCCCTCGGTTGAGTTTTGAATTTGACGCGCACGCTCTGCAGCCTCCCTCCCTTCTGTTTTTTTTTGTTTTTGTTTTTTTCCCTACTCTGAAGTGAGAGCTTGCCAGCTGATCTCTGCTCTGCAAATGCTATTTTGTACCAGTTGAGCATTCGGAGTACTCGAGCGCTCGGAGAGAAAGCCAGTAACTGGCATTGGCGCTGGCGCTCCTCTCTTGGGAAGAGAGAGCGAGGGCGAGCTCGAGCTGCAGGATAGCCGTTTTCCCGTATGAGCTACTCCGTTTTCACCACGTCTCCTGCTGTGGACGGTGGGAGAAATCAAGCTGACTCTGAGACCCGGAGTGCGGACGGCGGGGAGCCGAGGGCTTCACCTGGAAGCAGCTTGGGTAAATATTTAATTATCTGCAGGCAATCGCCAGTGAGCCATTTCATCAACACATTAATGACAGAACAGGAGCACTCCTGCGCTCGCGGATGTTATTCAATCCACCCACTGCGGATGATGTGCACCTTTGAACCCTTGAAAACAGGAATAAAACATGGTGGACGTCCCAAATTCCAGTCCCTTGCAAACACCGCACACCCTCTTTACCTCTCCCCCCCCCTTTTTTTTTCATGTAAAAGCTACAAACTTAGGTGTATTATTATGAGATTTTATCTGAAAAGTGTGGCCTACACGTGTATTCATCAATGCGAGTCAATACTACCAGCTTTCCACATAAAGAGACTCAAAATTTTGCCCATTATTCTTCTGCAAAACAATTTAAATTCAGTCAGATTCACCAGATGTAGCTCTAGACTTTGACTGGACCATTCTAACACACATATAGCAATTGATCTAAACCATTCCACTGTAGATCTAGTGGTATTTTTGGAGTCGTTGTCCTGCTCTGATCTAAAGCCTTTCAACATTTCCCTGTTTTTGGCTCCACTGATTTCCCATTAACGATTATTAACTTTCCTACTAATAAAGACAATGCATTTCTAAAACATAATACTGCAACACCATGTTTCACAGTGGAGCGCCTTCTTCCACATTTTTGTTGCATCCATACAAAACTGTTGCATATTGCAAATATGACTTCTTACTTAGCGTTAGCCTTCTTGTTTCCATTCATCCAAAAAGTCCAGATTTGTGGAATTCAGAGCATATAGTCATCGCGTAACTCAGAGAGCTGATTTAAGCTCTCTAAAAATTCAACATCACATTCAAGAAATAAACAGAATATTGATTTTCTGTCAGCATCTACTGGCTTGATTTCCTTCTTTCATCTTAAAGATATTTCCCATTCTGTCACACACCCACTGAAATGAAGAGATTACCTCCTCGGTGTTGATCCTTTTTGCTGCTTATTCTGCAGAAACGGGCTGACTTTCAGAATAAACTTGGGGATTACAGTGAGTGTCTACAGGTCAGAAACAAGAAGCAGCTCCCATATCTTTTCCAGTTTCAACTCTTTCCTTAGATTGCTGGGAACAAAAAAAAAAGCGGCACAGACATGAGCCTGATCTGTCACATCAAAAGGAGAAAATAGAATGAAAAGTACTTCCGCTCCCAAGCCGCCCACGCGCAGTTCAATTCATGAACTGTGTGACTGCGGTCCAATTCAGAAGCGGAACAACCGACAACTGCAATCAAGTACCAATTTGTGCCCACTCCATTAACCTGCTTCCTGTGAACCGCAAGTGCTTCGTCTGAGCTGCAGGAAGTCTTAGTGAAACACAGGATGAGGTCAGACTGAAACAGTGCAGTTACCAGAATCTAGTGTCCTTCCAGTTTACAGAATCTGGAAACGGCATACAAACCTAAGCTGTGTACCCAACTCCTTTTGAAACAAATGCAGTTTTTTTTTCCCCTTTGTGCAGTCACAATAGTTGCAAATCTAAGGGTGCGTTCACACTGCAGCCTGAAGTGACCCAATTCCGATTTTTTTGACGTAATTCGACCTGTATCCGATCTTTTCATGGCAGTGTGAACAGCACAGTTCGGATTCTTTTTCACATGTGACCCATATCCGATACGTATCCGATTCAAATGCGACCTAACGTCCAGGCCGCATTCATCCGAACTGAATGTCACTGATTCTCAATAAATCTCACTATTCTGCGTCCTGATAAGCGCAAGTGGGAAGAAAAACAACAACCACGACGGAATATATGAGGATTAAGTTGTTAATATGCTGCTCCGGCCAGACAACAACTTCAAACATATAAGCTAAGCTCCACCGTTAGCCTCCATGTTTACTTCCGCAAACACTGAGCACTTCTTCTTTTCATGGCGGTTGGCAGAACACTGAGAATGCTGACGCTATTGCGCCCTCTACTGCGCATGCGGGACACTTTCAGGTCGTTTGCCCGTTTACACTGCAGAACGCATACAGGTCGCATTTACTGGCAGTGTGAACGGCCCCGGCAAAAAAAATCGGAATTGCCAAAAAATCCGAATTGAGTCACTTCAGGCTGCAGTGTGAAAGCACCCTGAAAGAGCAGATCGGCACAGTAGGAAAGCAAGATGGGTACTCCAGGTTCAGAACTTAAAACCTGAGATTATATAAATGCTGTAGTGGTGAAAAGACGGATTAATCGAGAGGCAAAACTCTCAATTTTGTCCGCTCACAAGAGGACAAAATGAGTTTTGTCTACAGGTTGTCTGGACTCTTCCTTAGAGATGGGGCGAGAAACTCTGACAAGGGAATTTGTAGCCGTGCTGCTCAGTTACTCTCCACAGAACAGAACTCCCATAAACTGCATAAATCAAACCTACTAAAACAAGTCATTCCCTTCATTACACTTGCAGCCTTTTACAGTGAAGCCGCAGCCATCATATACTGTCAAAGTTAACATCAGGCAGTGTCTTACAGTTCAGAACCGGTGAAACACAAGTGATTGAACAGACCAGGAAGGGACAAGGAGAAGCAGAGCTTCCTGTGTATTGCAGGGGTCCTGCTGTCTATAAAAACATTACTAAGGATACACTTCTCCTTCTGTGTGTGCACTAAAGCAAATTCTCAAATCCAATCTGTACCTGAGAAGTTTGCAGCCTCTAGAAAGCCAGCGAACTGGGAAAAAAAAGAGTTTTTCTTAAGGTTGTTTGATTTAAAAGAAGCAAAACTCCCTAGATGTTTAGGATGTTCAAGGATATCTCTATGGGGACCCAGGGAGAGAACTGAACAATAAATACTTTCCGTTTCCTTTTTTCCTCGCAGGCCAATTTTTACAGACGCCTCTTACTTAACCCTGCTGCAACCTTTCAAACAGCTGTCAGGTAACCTGCACATTTCTCACACTAAAACTTTTTTTTTTCTACAAAGCTGTTCCAGAGCCAAGATAAAAAAAAAATAAAAAAAAAAAAGTTTTTCCACAGCCTGAAAACCTCCACACAAAAACAGATCTTTAAAAAAAGTCCTTCAATTGATCTTCCCTCTGTTGTAATCTGAGTTTTGGTAGATGACTGCAGAGCAGAGGGAATATTTATCTACAAAAAAAAAACAAAACGAAAAACAAAAGTAAAAAGATAAACTTTTGTTTTTTTCCTTTAAACAAATGACCTAATATCAGCAGCAGTCTGATTTATAGATGCCGTTTTAAAAAACAATGTTTATGAATGCTTTGTAAAGCATCAGCAAATATAAACAACACTGCAAATGGGTGTTGCACACACCATTTTAAGCAGAATTAACAATCAACTGTTGATACATAAATATTGCTCTATTTAATAAATGGACTGAAAATACTGTTGAAAAATCCAAGAAAACAGACTGGAGCAATATGTGAAGTGCAATAAAAGAACTAGAAAAATTATGAAGAAATTTAAACGGGGCCTGCCAAAGTGTGGCCGTCTGTTGGAACCCAGCGTTCTGATGCTAACAATTAGCATCAATGCTAAAGTAAGTACAATGTACTCAACAGCATGTGGAGAGTCACAAGCATGTTGAGTAACATGTATTTACTCCATTCAATATGTTAAAATAAGTGTATAAGCTAAAATTAGCCAAAATGCTAATGTTAGCCTACATGCTGCAAGTGGCATGGAGGGCATCACTAACATGTTGTCTTACATTGACTTCCTCCATACAGTGTGTAAAACATGGCTAATAAATAAAAAAAAATAGCTAAGAAGCTTATTTTAGGGAAAATGCACTACCTGCTAATATTTGTACTAATGCTAATGCACTGCCTTCTGATTTTTATTTTTGCAAAAGTAAAAATCATACGTTTTCTTCATGGCACTTGGTTACCATAAAACGAGCTCATCTCTTAGCAACAAATTAACAACAAACATTGTTTTTGTTTTTGTTCAAAAAACATAAGATTTTCTCTGCTCTTTTGAAATACTACGACACTTAAGAATTGTGCAGTTGGTGAATTATGCAGAAAAGAGAAAAAGCCTTTTTTTTTGTTATTGGTGGTAAATATATTATAAAACAGACATTTAACACAAAAGTAAAAATCTGGTTTATACTTCGTGGCACTTCGTTACCAGAAAAAAATAAAAATAAAAAACACTCGCCTCTCTCTTAACACCAAATTAATAAGTAATATTGTTGCTTATAAAACATAAACTATTTTGAAATACTGCTTACCTGCTCAGACACAACAAATTTAGAGTTGGTAAATTTTGCAAAAGTAAAAATCTGATGTTTTCTTTGTGGCCCTTAGTTACCATAAAACACGCTCATCTCTTAGCAACAAATTAACATTGTTTTGGTTCAAAAACACAAGATTTTCTCTGACCTTTTGAAATACTACTTAAGAATTGTGCAATATGAATTTTGTAGAAAAGAGAAAATGTTTTTTTGTTGCCGTTATTGGTAGTAAATATATTATAAAACAGACATTTAACAGAAAAGTAAAAATCTGGGTTATACTTCGTGGTACTTCGTTATTAGAAAAAAATCGCAGATCTCATAACACCAAATTAATAAGTAATATTATTGTTTACATAAGTTATTTTGAAATACTGCTTATCTACTTAGACACAATAAATGTACAGTTCATAAATTTTACAAAAGTAAAAGTCAGATGTTTACTTTGTGGCACCTGGTTACCAGAAATTTGCTCATCTCTTAGCAACAGATTAACAAATATTCTTTTTCAAAAAAAATTTCTCTGCTCTTTTGAAATACTAAAGAATTGTGCAGTTGGTGAATTTTGTAGAAAAGAGAAAATTATTTTTTGTGTTATTGGTGGTAAATATGTTAAAAAACACATTTAACACAAAAGTAAATATCTGGTTTATACTTCGTGGCACTTCGTTATCAGAAAAAAAAAAACATTCAAGTAATATCTCCTGAAATACGGCTTATCTGCAACAAATTTACAATTGGTAAATTTTACAAAAGTAAAAATCAGCTGTTTTCTTCGTGGCACTTAGTTACCAGAAAATGCGCTCATCTCTTACCAACAGATGAACAAATATTGTTATTGTTCAAAAATCATGAGATTTTCTCTGCTCTTTTGAAATAGTACTTAAGAATTGTGCAGTCAGTGAATTTTGCAGAAAAGAGAGAGAAAAAAGTGCTCCGTCAAGGTGGCGTCACTTCGGTTCTAAAATTCTGCTCAGCCTCTTCTGTACCGATTGTTCGGCCATCTCTGTAGTTCTCTACATCTCTGCCCTCCTCAGTGTTCTGTTGCTATGGTAATCGTCTCTGAAAACTGTCCTGTGTGAGACACAGAAGAGGAGCAGACAAAATTCTCTCTCTGTTTTTTTTAATTTTTATTATTTTTGAGTCTAACTGACACAAAACAATGTCAGAATTTGTTTTGATTTGAATTTACTTACTTCACCATGGTTACTCGAAATGCTAACAAAAGCACCACTCACAGGATCAAGCCGCACATTTTTGAAATATACCGTGTGAGGGGGCACGCAGCGGCACGGGCTGCATTAACGGTGAAAGGAAGCGGCAGTTACTTTGAGGTGCAGAATAATAGGTGCCTTCCATGCATTGCTATGGCAGGCCCCAAATACTAAATAGAGAGCCAGTGTTATTTAAATCCTAATCTGACTGTAAAACACATTTTCTCTGTGTGCAACCAATGGCTAACCTATGATCTGAAATGAAGGGAAACAATGAAATTGTTCTGCCATGTTTCTCTCAGAACCAATGATCAAACATCTGCAGCACAGCAACACATGTCTCAGCTCCACGTTTGACAGTGAATTAAGAGAATAATGTGAGGTTGATAATCAGTTAATCAGCTGCTTGTCCACATGCATAATTATGCTCATTATTGGATTTTCGACCTTGCTTCATGATGATACGGATCATAGCGTAGAAGCGCATCTCCGCTGTCTCAGACTGAGAGTCAGCGTTTAAACTGAACAGGAAGTGGAGAACATCACAGAGAGATGACCATCCTCATCCTCTGGTCTTGGGATGTAACAATATAGGAAGCTTGGTATTATAATTGTTCGGTGCAAATTTATCTCTGTGTTCAAATTATGGATTTGATAAAATGTGTGAAAACATGCAAAAAGTCCTGACTAAAATTCTGACCTTTTCTCACCTACACACAGCATGTTGTCTGTATAGCATTACATCCATTAGGAACCTTTGCTTTGACAGTGATGCATTATGTCCCTTTGCTGTTAAAATAAAAGACTAAGTAAGATAAAATAATGAATAAAATGACTAAACAACTTCTACGTTTGCCGCAATTTTCATTACACCAATGGTACTTAAATAAAATAAACATAGACCAACCAGAAATATGATTTATGCAAAAGATCATGTTTTTTTTTATCAAATGGAAATGCAAAGATCAACTGTAGAGGTATGCTAAATTAAACAAGTGTTAAAATACTTACTTTCTGCCTGTAGTTCGTCACTCATGATGAACCTAACGTTAAGATCGTTTTTAGGGTTTTGACAAGCCGTGATTAACAAATTTCACAAATATGAGAGCTGTCTTTTGATAAGCGATGTAAGAAACAAGTAGAGAGAATGTATAATGTCTATTTAAATTGGTTTAAAAACCATTGAGAGCATATGTGAAAGTGCATTCTGTCTTAGTTTATATGATGCATTGATGGCTATGGAGAGACAAAAAACAAAAAATCTCTGCAGATTAGTGTTTCTGCAGTTGATGGGTATTTTCAGAGGCACGGCAACAATCCCGTTAATTAGATAAATCTAGTATGTTCATAAAGTTAAAGCTGAAGATGCTCAAAAAGCCATTAACTTGTAAACATCTCCAAAACACACATTTAAGACTTGTTTTTGTTTGGTGGTTGACATAGTAATAATCAAGCTTACATGATATCTTTTAGACCCATGAAAGACAGAGACATCACCACACCATAAGCAGATATTTACATTTTCTTGCAGAGAAACACTGTAGTTCCAGCTTATATTCTCTATTAAAAATAATACACAGCATAGAATGAATCATCAGTGAAATCAGATGAGCATGGCTGCTCAAAGAGTTGCTTAATTATGTTGGAGCTGTGATGGCTTTTCATTAGACGAGACGCACCACAAATTAGGATGTTTTAATCAGACGTCTCCTTCGAGGCTTGCACAACACCGACCTGCTGGCTATAAGCAATCAGAATCACTACTTGTGTGAGATGCGAACTGGAATAAAAACATATTTTATAATCAAGATGAAGTCTGGAGGACGCCAGTCTTCCCAGACACTGCGGTTCATTTAATCCAACCGAATAAATACAGAAACACTGATAGAAACGCAGGCTAGAATCACGGGTTTTACAGGCTTTTTTTCTTGGCGCTTCCTCCACCCGTCTGTCTTTCTGTCCTCCGTTCATCTGATGCTGTACAGCACTTCATTAAGAGACATCCTGTTAGTCAGTAGCTCTTCATGACTCACACACAGAATGGTGAGCCATAGGTGGGCTCTTGCCCTCACGGTCGTTTGAACTGTGAACAACGGGGGAAAAAAAGGAAATGGAGCCCAGCCGCGGCTCCAGCAAGCTCATGAGCAGCAGTTAAAGTTAGATGGAGGCCGTGAATCTGATAAGTCAAGCGGCGAGGTGAGGGTTCAGACCAAAGCAGGAGATTTAAATAAAAAGTCAAAGAAAGGATAAATATGCTTTTGTTTTAAATGCAGACATGCTTATGCCCATTTGGTTTATCTTTAGACCTAATCCCCATTAGGAGACACAGAAAACAGCTCAGCATCTTCTAATAAGGAGCTGCATTGGTTTTACTGCTGTCTTTAAACCATCACGCTCCAACAAAAGCAGTAATTTTATCTTGTGGAAAATAAAAGCTGCTGATTGCGTCCTGCTTCTGCGAGGTGGAATTATCCGTTTAACCACTCGGATGCCTTTTAAGACGGCACTATAAGTCAAGCTCTTACAAAAAGGGAAAGCGGTCATGTTATTCTGAATATAGCCTTCACTTAATATCACTTTTCTCTTGTTCAAGGCAATTAAAATGAACTTTCACTGAATTTAATGCCCAAACTAGAGCCAAGTACCTAATAAAGCTCCACTCGGATATATGCATTTGTCACAAACTGTTGATCCAAGCAGTTACTTAATGGAGTCTATTTAAGGTGCCTTGTAAAAGTATTAATATCCCTTAAATTTTGCCACAAACTTCAGTGCATTTTATTTGCATTTTCTCGTTTACGAACACAGAGAAGTGCATGTGAAGTGAAGAACAAAACTCATAATCTAACAGCCTGAACTACAATGAAACGGAAATTGAACACATGTGGAGAGTATTCAAGGTATACCATGGTTCTTAACCTACTACGATAAAAATGCATTATTCTACTATTGTAGAATAGAGAGAATGTAGAGCTTACATTAAACCACTGAAACATATAATTCTTGTGTCATTCCTCAGTTTAAACAATTGATCTTTTTCTACATTATTTTTTTTAATCTACTACTACCTTTAATGTAACCTCTCACAAACACTACTCTTGTTGTCCACTAAGGGGCAGCAAAACTGCACCAGTCTCTGAACTTCTTGCTATAAAAATGATGCCAGATTTCCCACTGAGGAAGATTGTCCTGAACCGTCTTTTTCCGTGCTGCCCAAACTGAAATAAGTCAAAAAGTTAAACACAATTTTTAACTCTTGTGTTTGGTTTCAGTATGAAATGAGGGGAAAATACATTTCCTTCAGAAGAGCAAAGTCATAGCTCTGTTTAGAAAATGATGCATAAACAAGAAGCAATCCTTTGACAATTAATGTTTTTCATTTGAAAATTTTGTGTGACCAAGTAATAAACAACTAACACAACTGGTCTTATCTAGCCACATAAAACCTAAACCATTTCTTTTTTCCAAACTCCATTCAAGGCACATAGAATAAAGCCCTGGTTTGACAATTTAAATTCTTTGATGATGGCCTTTAGTTCCTGCAACCAAAACAACAACAAAAAGACTAGATGTAACCTTAACTGAACAAAAGATCATTTCAAACAATATTTTACGCATATTATTTTTTGTCTCTGGCTACTACTACCACAAACTACTGCTGTATTCCGAACAGAAGAGGGCGCCAGCGTTCTTCAAACAGCCTTCAGAGCTCCCATACGTGCTCCGTCTGGATGGAGTCAATTCTTTGGTGGTTCACTGAAAAGTAAAGAGCTCCAAAGTTATCCTGCTAAAAGCCTACTTGCTGTGATTACATTTCCCCCCCCTCCCATATAAACAGCATGTAGATGAAAATCAAACTGCCTTCAAACAAACACACATCACTTGCAGCACAGATTTTACAACCAAGATTAGAAGCCCTTGACAAAAGGAACAATGTAAATAACAGAGAGCAGACATCCCTCGTTTTTTGTTTTTTTTTTTTCATTTTCCATGACGTCTACACACAGCCTGTGAAAAGTGCGCTGTTAGGTGTCAGAAACAAACTATAAATCTTTTTTTTTATTATTCTTTTTTTTTTTTTTCACACCAAATATGCGTCAGAATTCTGTGTCAGTTCTGGATGAGAGAACAAATGTACCACAAAGACACGGTGTGATGACTAACTCTGTCTGATGGCTGCAGAGAGCTATGAGGGAAAGCTCTCTGGAACAGTCAGTACTTTCCAGCTGCACTCTCCTGAAACTATCTGAGAACTGCAAGCAAAGCCAGAGAAAAATGAGATTGAGAAAAGATGAGAAAATGTAGGACTGATGGGAATAACAATAATATTTCCAGGTTATAAAATTCTGCTTGGGTACAGAAGCTTTCTGAACACAAAAAAAATTACAGTAAACATGGGTTTTAAAAACGTAGTACAGATCATATACAGAGTGGTGAAAGAAGAAAAAAAATAAAATAAAAATCACAGAGTGCAGCAATAAAAATAGCTAAATTTGCATGCTCAGCAGTTTTACGCCTCCAGAGAGGCACAACCGTTCCTCTAGTGTCTACAACCCATTCATCTGTAAAGTGACTTGGCCGTGTTGCTGCGTATCCTGCCACATATGGTCCTAATCAGTGGCCATCAGGCCTCATGATGAGTCCTGCATCCACCTGCCATCACTTCAGACAAATGCTCTCCGGGAGCAAATGTTATTTCTCCTCTGATGATGGAGCTAGATTAAAATGCTAATTTTCCAAACGCCACACCTCCGCTACTCATTAAGATGTGTTCTGTGAATCACAACACAGCACCAAATGTTTAAAATCATTTCAGCAAACAAAACACTTCTCGTCCATTGTATGTGCGTGTGATTTTTCTTCATTATCGTCTTTCATTTACAACTGCTGATTGTGAAGAAAAAACTTGCAAAAAAAAAAAAAAAGAAGCCAAGATTGACGCATGTTTTTGTTTTTATTGCTTTTGGATCACTAGTTAACTTTTCTACCATCTTGAGAGATTTTGTGGCAGATATTCACTCACTGATAATTTATGTTGCTGCAAGAATTCAGTGGATAACAGGAAGGCTAGGTGCTTTAAACTCCCATCTGTCATTGGGTGTTGTGAAATGCTGTGACAGTTTTCTGGATATCTCAGAAGCAGTCAGCCACCTACACAGACTGAAAATGATAAACAACAGAGCTGTTTATGAAGAAAAGCTTTCTGTAACCTACTAAAAGTTTTTGTGCTTCGTCTGACTCCAGTTTTGGCTTTGTTGCTGTTCACACTTATAGCTATGAGGGGGTCTTGATCGCTCACCTTCAGGAACATTGTTTTTACATCCTTATATATATGAGGTCATACTCTCATTTTAACCTTCCTGTCCATGTTATCTTACTTTGAAACATGCTGGCCGTTATTCACTTGTTGCTTTATGCTGTATTTTCACCCCTGAACTTGGCAAAAAAAAAGAGATTCTGTCCGCTCAGCACCTTTAGCATTTTCCATAATGACTGAAAAATGTCAGAGTTCATTTAATTTCAGAGTGCTTCTAAATCAAAACTAAAAGCCTTTGAGGCCAATTTCAAACATGCAAAGATTTCAAACAGAGTGTTTGTAGTTTTTTATGCATTTGTCCTTGTTCAAGAGGTTAAGTTTTGTAATTATATTTGATAATTGCTGCTCCCTATCTTGGCTAGCTCTTCCTTGAGATTGAGGTTTTTAATCTTATACCTTCCTGCTTAAATAGAGGTTAACTAAAATTAAAACATCTTTGAATACCATGATAAAATGCAAATTAGTTTTCAGTCTTTTTCATTCAGTAAAAACGTTCACCGATTTAATGACTGCACACTCTGGTCGGCGTAAAAGGCGTAAAATAATTGCTTTACCAGATCATAAAAAATAATATGATGATAATCATCCATATTCACAGGAGGTTAGGTCAGAGATTTTATTGATAAAATAAAAAGTTTAGGAGAAGATTAGGTGCTCTGCAACAGTAAATCAAGTCATGCATGTGATGGAGTCATTTTATTTTATTATTTAAGAATAATTTATCACTGGAAAAGGGGATTTCAGTCCAAAAGACATGGGTTAGATTACTATTTTAGATTACTTTCTTTCAAACTATATTTAACTGCATAAATCAATTAACCTTTAAAATGAATCTTGTGTTTAACACGTTTAACAAGGGCTTGCTTTTGGTGAAAGCAACTGGTAGAATATTAGCTCCACTGGTCAAAGTATCGCCAACAATCTGTTTTTTCCTAATCAGCAAAAACACATCATATGGAAAGTGCCAACAGGTTGTGCTGAAAACGCTTTTTGGGGCTGAGTGAACCAGATTCGAAGTTAGCAATTTTTGTCCGTGAGGCGTTTAAAGGTCATGCCAGAGGAAACACAGAAATTCAAATAGCTATGTCAAAAGAAACGGTTTTCAATGTCTGCAGCTCATTAAGGCTACGAGAGAGGATGCACCAAGAAAGCTAAGCAGAGTACAGCACACTAGCTGTTTTTAGATTCTTCAGTCTCTGTCATGGATCATGTTTTAAAATGTTGATAGCCTTTTTGAAAATCTCAGTTTTAAAGGAATGGTTTGTGTTCACTACAGTATACTAAGGCTGCTGTTTTAGAGATACCTGTGCTAACCATGCTAACGTAAGATGCTGAACTGTAATCATTGTGTCTTTGCTTTAAAACAGCGTCTGCTCACACGTGGCATGACATTGCTTCTGTTCCAGAAATAATTACTGACTGCCCCATGCAGGGAGGTTCAAAAAATATTTTAAATGCAGTTTCATTCATTCAATAAGTAAACATGACAAACGTAGGGAGAAGACAAGACAAACGCTGCAAATTTCTTGATAGTTTATAACTTTAAATCCAACCAAAATGAACTATAGCGTCATCCACATATCAGAGCGGATAGACACAAGCTTAATCTAAGTGTTACTAATCTCAAATCAAAGTGGAAAGATGGATAGATAGTTTTGTTTTGTTTTTTCCAGTACTTGGTGAACTGGTCAAGGCTATCTCTAGTTTTCAAAGGGAAATCAAAGTCAGAACTTTGCCACAAAGCTGCAAAGTGGTGCACTCTCGTAAGAATGCTGGAAAAGCAGTTAAAAACCAACTCTTCTTTAACTGCAGTGAGCCGGCAGCTCGGTCATCATCCCACAGGTCCGAGGCCAGCATCCTGCACCAGTAGTTAAATGTCCAACATGGACGCCAGCCAAGCAGTTCCTGTCAGGCGTGAGGTTCGATTGCACCTGCTTGACTTGATCCGTCATTAAGAAAACCTCACCTGCTGGCGCTGTGCTCCCTTTAGGCCCGTGTCACATTCTTTTGTTACAAACCAACACCAAGTTTCTGTCAGTGTGATACCCGTCCAGTTGTCACAGTCCACTGAGCTGCATGACATGAAAAAATTGCCTAAGGGAGTCAAAGACGACACAAGAAAGGCAATAATTTGCCCAATTCGGTTAGAAATTTATGAAGTCGTGCCAAAATAAATCTTCAGTGAGCAGCACCGAATGAAAAATCAGCACAGATGGCCTTGAGCTGATAAAAAAAAAAGTTAGTTTTTATTCTTGCAACCCAGACTCCTTTGTCTTTCCTTAATGCTGTGAATATTGCATTCCACTGTTGTAATGAGCAGCGTTCTCACACCAGACCCGTCTCCAAATAAAAAGCTATGACAGTCACACCGTGACGTGGAGGAGTAGCAAAACAAACCCCTCGGTGCAGTAAGCGCCTGCGTGATTGCCGCGTCTATTTGGGGGACAAAAGTGCTGCGAAACAAGCAGCCCGGACGCGAAGTGAAAGTAAGATTTAATGCTCTTTTGAACCGGTGCGGTCCAAAGCCCCCAGCAGCAATAAACATCACTCCTCGCTCCGCTCCGGTTTACTGATATTCCATATACTGTACATTTGCCATTCAATACATTATCTCATCCAATTATGTTCCGCTCAAGATGGTAAGTGAGCAGTTCAGTCCACTGCACCAGGATTTATACTGAGCTCTAAAAGGCAGTTATTAAATATGCACAGTTGAATCAGCTGGCTCTGTTTAAGACGCATATCTTGCTCATCTTAGAGGGTGGGCATTTATTCAGGACGTATAAACACACCAGGGGAAACAGCAGCAGTGGTTGCTGAATATGTAATGAGACTTTTTTAATGGTACCTGTGCTAAACTGGGTGACAATTTAAACAAGAGAAACAAGAAGAAAAAAAAAGCTGGTTTTACAACAACTTGACGTTACAAGCACTTTTTTATTTATTTTTTTTTTTTACATGTTGTGTCCAGAAATATATTTTCTTATTTTATATCTTTGCTCTTGGGCTTCTTTAAATTTGTATAAGTCAAACTGTCAGTTGACCCTCTGTACAGCTCAGTGTCTCCTCTATGAACTGGGATGTATTTTCAGCTGCACAACTCTGTGCTAGTAGCACTGAAATGACAAAGGATTCTCCAGTACAATTCACTCAAAGCCAAGAAATCTGTGTATGGCTGTTTTATTTAATAGAAATCTGCCTGTGCCAAGGAAACTAGCTGAGCTTGTCAGTCAATAGCCTGGTGCCACCCACAAAAAAATAAAATAAAACGAGCTCCAGGACAGACGAAAATCAAACTAGGGCTGCAGACTATAGTGAAATTAAAGTATAGTATCGTACTGAAATAGTCCAGACTTGGAGGTTATTCCCACAAAGTGCTGCCTGTTTCCAAATTATATGTCTCAGTACTTATATGGCTCCTACTTTTACTTTGCAGGACTGAGGGGGGAAACAGCTTTCTGAAGTGCACCGTTTGCCGACCCCTGCCTTCGACGGGCACCCTCGAACGGTACCTTGGATCACGTGAAGTTGCATGGATGACGCGTTCATCAAGTGCATCGGGCCACCGTCTCATCCGAAACCCATTAGGCTGGTTCTGATGACAGCTTATCAGCAGCAGTGACAGGGGAAACACAAACCGTGTAAATGATGCTAACACAGAGGCCGGGCTGCAGTTGCCAAAAGCTTTCTATTTATAAACCGCAGCACAGAGGGGAAATCCTTCTTACTCACATAAATAGCAGGACAAGTTGGGAAACCTTCAGGACGTAATCCAACACTCGTCGTGCAGCACTCAAGTACTTGTATACTCTTATTTTCACCATATTTTGGAACACATTACGTGTCAGTGTTGGGGATTTTTGCAGCGTAAGTATCATAATGAGAAACCAGCCTTCAGCTCACTATCAAAGGCTGGGAAAAGCGATGATGTTTAGTGGAAAGGGTATTTAATTTATCCGTCTCATCTGATGGACTGCGGAAAGACAAAGAATTCGAATAGCAGCAAAGCAAAATAAGATTAGATGCACATTCTTTGAAAAGATGAGCTCAGTATCCAATTTAAAAGCTGAACTCAAGCCAGAAGCCTTTGGTCATTAATCCTCTGTGATTGAAAAGAGGATATCAGAGAGCGTCTTTATTTCATGCTTCTCCAAATCAGCACAGTTTGCCGGCGCTAATATACTCGTCGTGACGGTGGGATTCCGAAGATCTCTGAATCGTTTATGTAATGAAGGACAGCAGACAATGCAGAACATCCAACAAGACAATCAAAAAATATTTTCAAGGGTTTAGTTTAGTCTAATTAACCCGTATCTAATATCTTTAGAAGACGATTTGCACACAGGGAGGCTGCAATTCGTTTCTAATTCTTTATCACCCGATTAAGCTCTTCCAAATTTACTGCAAAAGTTTCCCAACTCTGCAGAAGCAGAGACAAAAACAAACCTCTGATAGCGACTGTAGTAGAGAGGCACTAACACAGTATTACATCCTTATCAGATTCACACCAAAAGCAGAATTAAGATGTTCTGGTTTCCAAACATATATTTTTCTCTTCAAATTTAGCTCATAAAAAGTACTTGCCAATGTGTCTATATTAAAATAAAACATTTCCTATTTGTAAAAATGGAAGGAGTTTGGCAAAACTACAAACCAAAACATGGCCACCCACTTAAACTCACAGGCTAACTGAGGAGAGCAGTGATCACAGAAGCAGCTGGAGGCCTTGCTGTAACTCTGGAGGAGCTGCAGAGATCCACAGCCCAGGTGCAAGAACTTTAGCATGTCAATAAGACAGACAAATATGGAAGTAGTCCTGTTTAAATTTTGTCACAACTCTTCAGGGAGGTTACAGCGAAACTGTGGAGGAAGGTTCGATACTCAAACGAGACAAGAGCTTCACTTTTTTTCCCCCCTAAATATAAAATGCAGTATCTGATGGAAATCTATCTTTGTCCTCAACACACCATCCTTGCTATGAAACTTGGTGATGGCAGTATTATGCTGCAGGGGTTCAATATTATTTTAACTACTGTTTAATCAATTGAGAAGGGTGTTTAGAAATATTTGTGTTTTGGTTCAGAAAAGTGTCTCATTAATTTTTCTTTAATTGCTACGTTGTCTAGTGTCCAAAATCATGAAGTCAGCCTTCAAACTCTTCTTGGCTCTGCCAAGAGAAACCTTCAACGAGCTGCATCTCGTCTTAAGAAAAGGCACTGAGATTGTTTTGTTCAGTCATTGTAGTGCATTTCCTCCACTTATGTGTGAGAGACTCCAGACCACATAGACGGATGCATCCACTTATACTTAAATTATTTACTGCCTGTCCACATTTTACGAGTGTAAGGGTGTCTGAGTGGGTGGTAATCTTCACAGGGGCACCGCAAGGGCCTGTGTTTGTTCTCAAATTGGACTCCATCCTGTACAAGTTGGATTTCTGCTCACAGGACCTGTGAATAATGTTACATGCGACTTAATCGTGTTTGTCACCGTCTTCTGAAGCATGTAAATATTCTGTGGATGCACAGTCAGCACGTATTCCAGTTCATACCAAACCTGCATTTGCAGGATTCTCTCAATTCTTCAGAGGCGACTCAGGTTTATATGTCAATATTGTTCTTTTATTTTAGTAATGAAACAGCTGTTCAAATGTATTCATTTATTAACTATTTACAAAACTAAATTTCTTTTTTTTTTTCATTGACATTTCTACTTTATTTTGCAAAAAAATAAAAGACAAAAACCCCCCCCAAAAAACATACATTCACCATATTTCTTATCCAGGTGCACCAAATGGAGTTTTAGCTTTGATGCATTTTGATGCAAGTCGAAAGTCAGACATCTAGAAATTTGAGTGTTGAAGAGAACATCATTTAGAAAGTATTAGTAGCACCAGGCTTTTAGAGGATTCTCTAGTAGTTTTTTTTTTAAATCTTTGAAATCTCAACTTACAAAACAAACGAATCCAAACGTTTGATAACTACTTAGGCGTGCGCTGCTGAAGTAGTGCCAAAGAGGCTGAATACTACTTATTTAAAATCAGTAATAGGATAAAAGTAAATTTACTGGAAACACGTAAGTGTTCACCTCAACCAAACAGAGAGCTCACATTTTACAACTAAGAAAGTTTACAAGAACTGACACTGCAGATAACTTTTTCTTTTTCTTTTTTTTTTAAGAATACTACGTTCTTTGGGGGTTGCAGCAAGATGCAAGCCTGTGAAGAAGAAAGCAATTTTCTTTGCAGCAGTTTGCTGGTACAGCAGAATCAGACTCTAAACACCTGGACAAACTGAAAAAGAGGGCTGCACTGAACGAGATCAGGAATGTTGCATAAACTGATAGAAATGGGCAACAACACACCCCGGCCACGCTTTTTGGGATAGTGGGATGAGAGAGTCTTTAGAAATGTTTAAGTTGCAAGTTTTATTTAGGTTTCTTTTAAATAATAATAATAAAAAAGCACATATACAACTTTTCAATATGCATTATTCAAATGTTTGAATCAAATAAATCTAGATTTAGTCAATAAAGGCTTTTGTAAATCAGTCTGTATAATCAAAGTTACTCATTTCTAGAGGAATTATGTGGCAACTAGATCTGCACATTATATGCATACTGTTATCAAACTCTCAATGTGGATAAGGTAACTTTTTAACAAAAAACTGCATAATTATCCAATTAAAATTAGCTAATCATATAAGTAAAAGGAAACCAGACTGTATGGCAGTGATATATTTAGAGATGCTTGTTAATACAGCAGAAAATCTATTAGGACGTTAGATGTCATCAAGAAACTAGAAAATACAGTTTCTTTACCAAAATTGCAGATGTAGTTAACTTTTTCAACAAAATATATCACCGAGATAAAAAGGTATAAATTTACTTTTTTATCCAGTAGCTGGATAGCAGCACTATTGGGTTATATGCGAGTTTAACAAGCTCTCCAAGCTTTGAAATTCACCTTCACACAATCCTGCAGAGGCAGAACTTTCACCCCCATCGAGCTTTTTTCCATAAACAGCAGATCAGTTCAGTAACAGAACCAGGATGAGCTCCAGCTCATAAAATTTAAATGATGCCAACATGACTGCAGATGCAGTACGACTGCATGAATTATGCACAATATTGTAAACACTGACCTCTGGACTTAGGGCTTCCGGAGATCATTTCTGTTCGGTCTGACGTGAACGTAAAACGCCTCGGGGCCCAGGTGGTAAATGCTGCTCAGCAGACATGAATTAGGTAAACGGAAACGTTGCCACGATGGCAGCCGAGGCCGTTAACGCGAACTAAAACGTTTGGGTTGTGTTTAAGTGATCCGGTCGTGGCTCATTGAGGATCCATATGTAGATGCGAGGGAACATGTGGTGAGAGCAATTAGGAAGAAGCGATGGCGTCTGTCAGTTTGGGAGTCAAGAGATCTTTTCAGAGAGCGAAACGAGAGAAAAGTAAAGGTCCGCAATCAACATTTTAATTATTTAAAAATAAGATGGAAAACAACAACAAAAAATATATTTAATATACGTGCCGTTTGTTATTTAGATTTTTATGCATACATAAAAATGACATGTAATAAATTTGATGGGTAAATGAAACAATCTGAGAAATACGCAGGATGCTTTTCTCGTTACATTTGTGATGAAGATCCTGGGATAGGTGAAAAAATTCATTCGAAAAGGGAAATAATAAATTATGAGCTTAATAGAAAATTATTGCACATTAAAACTAAAAAGGTTCAACGTAGCATATCAGCCACTAGAGCTTTTTATGAGTGAAGCAAATTGTGCACTTACTTTTGCATGTTATCAAGTTGATTTAAACTGCATCAACATTATTTTGAAACCAGATCAGGTTGCCCACGCTTGAAAAGCAATTACTTTCGATAATGTTTTTTTTTTTTTCTAGCTCATTTGACTTTATTACCGTCTTTAAAGTAAAATAGGATTTTTGCTGTTACAGTGTTTGTTTACGGGAACGCAGTAAGAATTGTTCACATGGTTGCGTGGTCGAGCTCAACCTCGGTGATTCTCTCCGTCTTCTCTTTTCCTGCCTGACAACTATAATTAAGAGGCCACAAAATGTCTCAACAAATATTTATGAGAGCTTATTAAAATAAGAAAAACTAGGGAACAATGGAAATTTGAATGCGAAAACAACAAAATAGAAAATATTCCTTGAGGGAGACGCGAGACAAAATCAGCCGATGCAGAGCAATTACAAAGAGATGCGAGAGGAAAAAACAAACCCACTTTGCAACAGTCTTCAATGGAGCATGTTTTCCATTAATTCAACCGTGGAACCAGTCAGCCTTATTTTCCCTCTCGTCAAACTCCCTTTCACCGAGCGCTGTCACTCTGATGCAGCCTCTGAATCATGTGGTCTGTCCATTATTATTAATGCAAATACAGACTCGCGCGCACAAACACAAGCAGAGAGCTCTTCTCACTGTACTCCCCTTCACATTCACCGCACTCCTCCCCCTGCATCCACCCACTGACTGTGTCTGCTGACAAATACAGCAGGTGAATTCATTCCCTGCATGTCATCCCAGACAAGAATTCATCTTCCCCCAAGCAGCCGCCACAACGCCGTCAGCCACGACAACGCTTGCTTAGAGGCGGGGTTTTTCATGGCTCCGGCTCCAAAAAAAGTCACAACAATGTCGGAAACGAGAAATTCCCAGGACTATTGTGCAGCCAAGTTCTGTGAAGACGACCGCGGCGGGCCGTGAAAGCAACTCGTTCTACAGGCTAACTGGCCCCAGCCTAGTTTAAATGCGAGGTCACCTCAAATTGCAACGAGTGCAGTTTCATCCGTCACGGCACATACCACTCGTGTTAATACATTTATTTCCAGGGAACAGGGAAATGTCCCTTTTCACGTTGCAGGCAGGGACGTACACAATGAAGCAGGAGAACTCCCCAAAACACACACATGCATGCACACACACACAGCAGCCCAAGGTGATTCTTTTTTAACCCCAGAACTTAAATTTGTCTGCTCTCTAGAGAAGGAAAAAAATGTTGAAATTGGGCTCTTTTAATGCAGTTAGAGTGCTCTGCGCAGTCTGATTTGTCTGGTGAAGGACACACATTTATCTGTGATTCTCCACTACACTCTCAGAGTCAGTCATCTCCTGTGCTGTCTAGGAAGGACTGAGTAAGAAAAATGTTTGAATCAGAGTTCACTGCCGCAGAAATGCAGACATGACAGAAGAACGGCCAGCGAGTGTTCAGGAGTAATTACTATAAATGAAGTTTAAGTTATTAAAAGCAATCATCCCTTGAAGTGTTTTAGCTACAAACTGGTATCTAAATCACCTGAATCATTAGGCTTCCTTATCCATCGTATCAGGAGAGGGAAAAACAGACACACACAACCGTTAAGAAGAGCTACTTGCTGGCAGGAAGCTTGTGACAGCAGTTCAACAGCAATTATAAAGGTCACACATCCGATAACGTGGTTGCGACGTACTCCTTCTCTTCAACTTGATGGATCCTGGTTGTGGCAGGTGTGCAAGTTACTGAAGTATAATTCTGCAGAGTACCAGCTGTACCGTTGGCTTTTTTTTTTTTTTAAACAACATCCCGACATAAACAAATCTTTACCTCCTGCTCTCTGCAGAGAATCAGCGTTTTAACCGAGTCGTCTTACAGAAAAGTATTAAAAGTCGAGAGAAATGTGCAGCATTTCCCAGGGTTATAAAAACCTATTTCATGAGCTGGGCTGGCATCGCAGCCCTGCTCCAGATCTGGGCTTTAGGGGTCAATAGGCAATCAATGAATTTCATTTTCTGACTTCAAAGCTCTGCAACAGAAACTGACCACAATTTATGAGCTCGGATAAGAACTGAGCAGATATAGTTGTTATTGATACAAATGTGTTTTTAAGGCAGTGGAGCTCATCACTCTGTACGCTTGTTTACGTGGAGGACCTCAGACATCTGTGGCTGGAGACGGGCAGTGAAATCTGCAAGAGTCTCTCGCATCAGCGTTGCACTTCGTTGAGCTTTCCACCGACTTGCAAAACTCTGCTACGCTTGGGATGCGCTGGCCTAAATCTCAATCATATCTTTACAGGGATTCAACCAAAAGGTTAAAATTTATTTAAAGTAACTTAACTTGCTGTTAGAAACTAGAAGAAAATATCTTTTTTGGTCGTTTCTCTAATGCTTGATGCTTATGTCTTATGTCAAGACGTCCACTCCAGGAAAAATGTGCAAGTCACTTAAAGTTTTCCAAAAGCAAACAATCTTTTCACTGTATGTCTATATACATTTACTCCAGGGAACATCGACATTCATCGCCCTTTTTATCACTTATTCTAAAAGCACATTACAGCGTTATGGTAGACTGAGCAGACTCACTCACGGGGCAGCCAATATCAGCATAGCTTATAAAACAGTGGTGTGCAAAATGAGATGCATATGTGAGGTGATTACATACACAGACCACAGGAAAGTCCTGTTGCTTCATTTAGGATCTCAGCTTTTGCTGTAATTGTCCAACAACCCAAACTGAGCTAATCTTCCCTTGGTGTTGTACTACACATAATTAGGAAGTCTAATAATCACTTTATTTTCTAAAGGCTGCACATTTAGATCAAAGGCAAAGGGGGGAAAAAAAAAAAAAAAACTTAATCTGCTGCCCTAGTTAAAGAAACTCGTATAAGCCCGCTGCCATTTCAAGCTGAAGGCATTGACCGTCTTTGCACATAAAAAGCAAAAACCTTTTGAACTCCTCTCCTCCTCTTTATTTAACAGCTTCATTCAGGCAGCCAGAGAATCTATTTTAGCATGTTCCAGCTTGTGTTGTTCACACACAGCGAGCACATTGATCGCTTTGTTAGAGGACGTGTAATTGTAGGCCAGTGGTGAGCTCTGATTGCTTCTGGACTTCTTCAGGACCAATTTGTCTGCATGTCACTTGGGGCGGTGAGGCTCTGAGCTCTACGTGGGGCACGGAGAGGAGGAGACTAATGGGAAATGTGATCTCCTTCTGACGTGTGAAGTACTCTCTCTTTGTTTGTGAAGGTTTGTTTGCCGAGTCTATTATGTGTATATCTAGGCCCTCACGGCGGCTAGAGAGATCACTTTGTTTGAGTTTCTGTTTGAAGAGTTGCACAGCATAGGGTAGGAATCAGGCTGCCAGGCATAAAAATTCTCACTGTATATTATCTATACGTATATATCCAGCTAATTATTTATACTTTAGAATGAACATTACATAATATCAGATTTTCACAACAGACAGCTCGAGATAATGGACGATGTTCTCGCACACAGAGCAGCTTCGACTCCATCAAGTACTCACTTCGCATCCGACCACAATATGTTTATTGGATTAGTCAGGACTTGGCCATTAGAAGACATTGATTTCTTCTTTAACAACTTCTTGGTGCAACAATGTGGCTTTTTAGGCTCATGTCCACACATTTTCCACTCACGACTTGTTGCTTTAAGTCCCGCTTCCTTCATTAACGATTCAAAGACATCCTGGTCGAGATGTGGCAGAAGAAACCAAAACTATGATACAACTATAAATCCCCCCCTCACCCCCAAGAGGCTGATATTTCTATGTTAAAATGCATCTTTTATTTATTTTTTTATGCATGTTGATGAAAAGAAATAAAATAATTATTAAGTCTTTCAGAAGTTGAAAGACAGCAGTTGTCACAAAGTGAACTGGTGGATCCGAAACTCTTTACAAATCGTTTGATGGCCATTTGATTCCTGAATGGCTACAGAAATGTGATTTTTAAATCTAGAAATTGTTGTTCTTTTCCATGAAGGTCAACATGAATGAAAATGGAAAATTAAAGCAGGAAATACCAACGCTACAAAAGCTTGGAGCTCCAAACTTCAGACGTCATACTAAGAAAAACACATTCTTCCAGAGAAAAAGGTTACGCATTTACAGATTAAAGGTCAGATCTAGAGTAAAACACAAGGTAGACATAAGGTTGCCATTTATCTAAGCTTTGTTCAGACTCATTTGTGAATAATCCTCCCCTATAGTGGAATGGTGGAGTTAAAATTTGGCAGAAATTCTCTTATTAAACTTCCCTGACTGACTGGCAACAGTCCTTAAATAATGATCATGTAATTTTAGAAGTACGAGAGTAAAGAGTCAATAGACTCTTCCTCAGTTTCTTTTATTTATAGTCAGTAATCAACACAGATTGCAAACCTCACACCTCATCCAAACAAATAATCTGCATCAAACCAGCAGAGTCTTCTAAAAGTATCCGTCAATATGCCGATGCCAACCTTGCACTTCTGCACCGTGAAAAATCCATAAAGAGCTCATCTTTTGCGGATAAATTAAATTTTGCACAGCCCATTGGTCTTTCTGTCCAATAAAAAAACAACAACATTTAGAGGGGGTAATTTTCAGCGTGGCGGCACCTGAAAACGCATTCTTACAAATGCTCATCCGAAAATACTGGGCAGTATCTTCAGGCGGGAAATCATCACCTCGGCTCTGCTGCATCGTGACTCTTAAGAGCATCTTGTGTGGCTGCTCCAGGGCCTGGATTTATCCAGCCATTACAGCACAGGGGCCATTTTTCATCTGTAATAGGGTCCTCCATTAAATATGAACCTGGAGGTACTATCATTTAGCTTGGCGCCATCGCTTCCACAAACCAGCAGCAGATGCTGCAAAAGATACGGCCTCTGTGGAAAATTATGGCAAAAGAGTAAAGTTGCATTCTAAGAAAGAAAAAAAAATAAAAGCTTGAATAAAATGGCTGCTTACATTAAATCACAAGTATTTTACAGTGTTAGGCCCCAAAGCTGTAAAAGCAGTCAAGCTCGTATATTAGAACCGGTTTAACCAAAGACATCTTAAAACCTTACTGTAAAGGGAATTAAGAAACTGGATGGGCGCAACTTCTGAAGACAAACTAAAAACTAGGGATGCACCGATCCAGATATTTATTTATTTTTGTCACTCATAAAGACCAGGTTCATAAAGCTTAAGCAGCTACTAATTGAGTCTGTCTTAAACCTGCATTTATTTGCTAAACTTTAGATCTGTTCAGCCTTGCAGTGATTGCATATAAATGCTCCGCAGCACAAGTTCAATGCTGTGCAACCTGCTATGATCGCTGCCTGCACAAGGATCAAGCCTCTGCCTTTGTTAGATCAAGGACCAAGGAGTAACAGGTAAGAGGTGGAAATCCAGATATCCCTCTCTCCAGCTAGAAAGGATAAGATGTCTCCAGTCCGGTCCCAGTGAGGTGACCCTTAAAAACCTTTATAGGAAGGAACAGAGGTACATGCAGGCGGTTCGAGACATTTGTACTCAGCACCATATCTGGTTTTCAAAGCATTTGCACTTTTTTTTTTGTAAAGCAACTATTGATGCATCTTTTATGTTCATTGAAACTTACTTTGAAGTTAGCAGAACAGAGAATGTTAACATAAAAATAAAAAAAAAAGAAAGAAAGGTACTGCTGCGTTTTTAAAATTACAATGCAGGAAACTCCAAGGTTTCAACTTGGGCTCAGATTATAAAAACAAGTCACCATAATTATGGTAACTTAGATAATACACACAGCTCCACATTAAAATCTCACCAATAATTGTTGAAAAGATGGACATGTGCCGTAATTTTTTCTTCAGTTTGCTGTGCGACAGCGTGTGGGAGTAAAACCTGACATTTGTCTGACGTATCCAGCAGGCATCTGTTTTGATTCACCTCAAGTACCCACGGACCTACTCAGTGTGAAGTAGAATGATATTAGACTTCAAGTAACTTCAAGAGATTACATAAAGCTTAAATTAGGCCTTTTAAATCAGACAATTTATTATTTTTCCCCCTCCAAAATAGCAGCTTCTATATCCCTATTAACATTTCTAAAATATATCAAAGCTGGGTAGATATACTGAGTATCACCATGAGGTCAAGCCGTCGTAAAAATGTTAAACATAAATTCATAATCGACAATGCCAATGTCCGACATGAAGTCCAGTCTCATTCTGTCCCATGATGAAATCGTACATCATTGCCTCTCTCTCTCCATAACAGACAATATCAGCGGCCCTCAAGAGGACTTAATGCACTTCCCATCATCACAGTGTTTCAGCTCCAGCCAATGAAAGAACATCAGCATTTAATATGTGCTTTTTATGTATGAAGTCATCGCCCATCAGTCAGCCAGAGTGAAGTGACAGACACTAAATCAAAAATCTAATCAAAGCTTGAAAAAAAAAAAGAACTAATAAAAATTCATAAAAGGCTAATCTGCAGCCAGAGAAGTTAAAAGTGGGAAAGTAATGCTAACGTGATTGAAGCACCTTAATATATAATTTAAATTTAAAGTATTGTTCATTATTCTGCCGAGTAATAGCGGAGTCAGTCAAGTGCTTACATCAGACACATGCATAAACACGTGCAGTACTCTACATTATGGGCATTTATCATCAAGCAGCGTCAGGTAGGATTACTGGTATTCAAAAAAAAGAAATGTTATAACACAATATGTGACATGCAAACTTTGGGACAGATGGACACGGCATTATAAAGAAGGTTAATATCTAAAGTCACCAAGCCGCTGCACCCAAACTGAGACTTTGCTCCTGTTTATTTCTCAGTTAATATTGACCTTTTCATAGATAAATATTTATTCACTGAACAAATCAAGAAATGTGTCAAGCTCAGTTATTTAGGTGAAATGAACACAATTTTAGGACCTACAATAGTGCCAACATTTTCTTTAACATGGCAAAAAAAGTTTGACAAAATCATATAATTTAGCAAAAAGGGGAAGATTCAAATCAAACGGAGAAATAATTAGTTAAAATGAGGGTAAGAAAAACAGGGAAGAAATTTAAATTATTTAAGCTCTTAAAATAAAACTATATCTAAACAAAATGCATCATCAACTAACCTGAACGCTGCCAGTGGTGCAGAGTTTTTAATTCCTGTTTTTGTAATGTATGTTCATTTTCCACTGTTGTGTATTACTAGCAGGTTGAAATTACCATAGAGTATTTTTAATTTCCTCTATAAGGTTACCGCTCCAACCTCCTCCTCACAGACAAGATACATCCAGTCTTCTGTAATTACCTCATAAATGTTTAATTTATGAACTCAAATCAAAGCTGGACACCTTCTTGGGTAAACATCGTTCTCTGCTTTGACACCAGAGATTTGTGTTTCAAACAAAATGTCATCCCTTCTTGAACTTTTGATTGCTTTCTTGCCGTCTTTGTGCTGGTGTTTCCCCCCCCCCCTCACTTGTTTACATTTCACACATTTTCAAAATGTAACTATTTGCAGCCTGAAGATTTATAGAGGATCTTACAAACCTTCTAGATTCTGCTCTATATGAAATGTTATATAGGATGTGAAACTTGTTTAAAAATGCTTTCAGTTTTATCTTTTTCTAGTTTGGCATTTATTAAATTATCTTTGGACCGTTCTTCCATCACTGCTTCCGTCTCCAAGGACTTTCTGCCGTTATTAAATATCAGGATATCACATGAGACCCTATACTCAACTGTTAACTTTACAAAAAGAAACGGATGCCTGCTACTACAAAAGGGCAACTCTGAAAACAGCCTGCTGCCTCACACTGGTGAAACGAAACATTTCACAAAAAGAACAAGAACGGAAATAAAGGCTTTGCCTGTGTTTCTGCTTTTTCCACTCCAGTGATTCCATTCTGTTTACTCCAACAAAGCTCATTTACTCATTTCCCTCTTTTTTTTTTTACCATACATCTTTTTGTTCAATAACCACGTTGTCTCAGCACTTGTCTGTAAGAGATTAGAAGAATTTCCAAGGAAAATGCGATTCTCCACTAAATATGATATTTATCACTGTGGAGCATTTACCAGAGATGTTCTCCAAGTTCAATTTCCATCAGTTTCTTAGACTTCAGTCGTAACGAGCTGCCAAATTTGTTTTTGTCATTTTAGCTGTAATGTAGCATTTTGCCATTCAATTGGTTCATAGAGTCTCTAGCGCAAGCATGAAGCTATAGACCCGTCTACCAGGAATACCAAGGTTTTAAAATATTTAGTCATTCTGTTCTTACAGTTCAAAGTTTGTCGTCCTACATTTTTATATAAAAAGATAGAAAAATATTCAAACAAAACCAAACTGAGCTTAGATTTGTCACACTTAAGCCCACAGAAGTGCATTTTATACGTAAAATCATTACAAATGTTTTTTTTTCTTCTTTTTTTATCTCACTTATAGTGGTTAAATAATGCGGCCCATTGCACAGCACGTTTGACCTGCAAGTGATTTGGATCCAAGATTCTTGGATTCTTCATCATGCAGCTATAAGAACTGGTATTTTGAACTACAACATTATGTTTATGCATTAAACAACTTGTGTTGCATGGATGTAAATGTAAAGAAATGAAGGCGTTTTTGAGGAACTTAAGTTTGTGTCTCGAAAAAGTGAGATAAAAAAAAAAAACATTTCTAGCTGAAGAGAAAGTTAGGACACTGTACTACCTAATTCTTGTAACTGCCTACTGGACTCTGACATCCATCAGAGGAAAGTTTTACTTTGGCAGTGAGATGTTTGGGGGATTTCTTTTCAGGTACAGCCCTTTTTATGTTACTGCACTAAATCTCAATGATCAAGATTTTCCATTCCTCACCTTTCATCTGGTCTTTGTGGACTCACCGGTACGTTTCTGGGCCGTTGTCATATTACAGTGTCCAGTTTAATAATAATTTCCTTATTGGATCATTGTCACACGGCGTGTTCGACCTTCAGCGCTCATGTGGCATTTTAATAAAACATCCACTCTAACCTTGTTTTGGTCTCAAATACATAATAAATTGACAGCTGAGTCTCATTTTGCTTCCTTCATGCGGCAATGAAATGTAAGGCAGATACACTACAGTGTGACAGGAATATAATCTCGCTGCTGAATCGCTGAACAAAACAAAAATCACTCCACCATCGTTCCTACTCATGGTATGAGAAGAAGTCAACAGTGGGCCATTTCTACAAAACTGCATTTTACTGCTTAACTAAAAAGTGATGGAGCAACTCCCAAACTGAACCAGACGTGTTTTGGTCGAGGTGACACATCACACTGTTTAGTTTTTGTCAAAGATCTCATTACAAAATTTCACACCACCTTCACACTGACCTGACCTGACCTGCAAGACTGTGGTCTAATCTGATGTGACAACAGCAATATGCAATGAAAGAAGACTTGCTGCTTACAGCTTCTTGCTTCAGGTGTTCAGGTGTGCCAATCCCACATGCAAAGACAGGTGAAAAGAATAAAAGATGGAGCAAAAGCCATGGATTTCCTTTGGAGGCACCATTTAATCACAGAATATGTCAGACAGAAAAATAGGCTGAGACACCTGAAAGGAAGAAGAAAACCGAAAGGGTGATCCATCCTTATTAGGTTGAGATCTAATATATTGAGCAGCAAGTCAGAGGCAATTGACTGGTCAGGGTGATCTGTGGTATGGTATAAAAGCAGATGGACATTTTCTATATGGGCCAAAGCTTGGCGGATTGCTGAGGCAGACCTACAGTAAATGACATTAAAAAAAAAAACTCCTGCTCTGTTGCTTTGCATTTAAATTGAATCTGCGATGGTTGCAGCGGTGCATAAAAAACAGCGTAGATAAAATTTCAAATGATACCTTGCTTCCATGGTGGATGCACTGCTGCTGCTCAGAGCATGACGCATCACTTCCAGTCCTCGTCGCTACATTAACGGCTTCAATCTGTTTTAAAATTATTTTCCCACCGTCATGCCCCGAGGGAGGCAGCTTGGCATCCTGCGGTACCAGCAAGATTGAGTGAAGAAGCAAAACAAGCAAAAGGTTTTGCACATTCTGAATTTAGGAGCAAACATGGATTGATCTACAGTTTTGTACGGCATTCGGAGGACCAAATATTAAATGTTAAGTTGAACGCAATGCTAGGAGACAATACATTGTCTCTCTGATGGAACACTCTGAGCAACACAGTGCAAGACAGATTCATTTCCTATAAAGAAATACAAATCATGAAAATGTATATCTATAGAAGCAATAAGGCAGATTTTTAGATACAGCAAATGTAAGCAATGCAACCTCAACTTTTTTTCGACTTAAAACCCACCTGTTCAGAGTTGCTTATGGCTAAATAAGGGTTAGAGTCCCAGTTGACGTCGTTTCAACTAAAGTCCTAAGGGTAAGAGTCCCAGTTAAATGGCATTTCAACTAAAGTCCTAAGGGTTAGAGTCCCAGTTAAACGGCGTTTCAACTAAAGTCCTAAGGGTTAGAGTCCCAGTTAAACGGCGTTTCAACTAAAGTCCTAAGGGTTAGAGTCCCAGTTAAACGGCGTTTCAACTAAAGTCCTAAAGAGTAGAAAAGAGGTGTGGGTTTTACTGTTCTTTTATTATTGTTTATTCAATGTGATATGACTATGTTTTTGTTTTTAATGATGTAAAGCACTTTGAAATGCCTTGCTGCTGAAATGTGCTATACAAATAAAATTTGATTTTGAATTTGATAAGGAGTTCAAATCTGGATAATAGTGTTAGGAAGGGCACCAGACGTAAAACTTCAAAAATAACAAATATGCAAATTACAAAATAAACACCAGACCTCATTGGATGTATCCCGGGTTAAAAACAAACAGCACAACTATTGTTATTCGGCAGAGGAGAGATGGAAGGTGTGGAAAAGACAGGAAGTAGAACTGGAAGTTGTACAGTGTAAGATGTTGAGGTTCTTTGTGATGAGGATAAATGGATGAAAAATTAGTTAATTTGCATTGTTTTAATTAAGGCATTTGTGCTTCTGTACTAGGCTTCCACATTGACCGCAGATGATTCCCTCAGCGTTTACCTCCCTGGTGTGATGCGCAGAGCCAGCCATGTAAGAGATGAGGCCAAGGGTCGATGTGTGGAGAAATGGAGCTTTATTTCCCACACAGCCATTCAGGACAACCTCTGCAGGAGAGCGCGGGAGATTACACTGGTTTATAGCAAAGGTGTGAGGAGATGATGTTGTGCAGAAACGTACTCCTGCAAATATGAGCCTACAGGGTTTTAGTGTCCTTGACTTAAAGCTTAAAATGTGGAGATCACGGATCAGCCGAGAGAGGGTAGGAAGAAATATTCTGTTCACACAATTTATTTGCTTCACCCTCTCTCGGAGAGATGGCGCAATCAAACGGTTACATAGGGAGTTTATTTTCTCTGTTTGACCTCCGGAGCAGCTGCGGTTACTCAAATGTGATTACAATCAAGAGAATAATTTAATTACCGAGAGCAAAGTCGCACCTAAGCTAAAACACAAGGCAAGGCGCGACAAGAAAATCTATGCGCACATTCAAAATCTGAGATTACATTAGATCTTAACAGAACTGACACAGGGAGGAGTACACATGCTCCGTTTGTGACCAGCCTGCAAATCAAAACCGTTTCGCAGCATTTGGGTTCAGCTGCTTTCACTCTCATCCCTCCAAAATAAAATTTGGAGCGGCAAATTGTGTTCAGAAGACGTCCGATTTAATTCTGTCTAGTTTGATCTCAGGATAACTCCGGCTGTTCTGTGAAGGCACGCCAAGGTTGGTTAGAGAATGCTAAATGCATTAACAAATAGCATCACGAAGAGCAAGGAGCACAGCAGACATGTCAGAGATGAAGTTGTGGAGACGTTTAAGGCAGGGCTAGATTTACAATCAATATCTCAAGCTTTGAACATAAATGCTGTTCAAGGCGTCATCATAAAGTTTAACAGGCACAGCACAACTCCAAAATCTACAAAGACATCCACCTGGCTTCTGGCAGTGTAGGCATTCATTAGAGAAGCAGCCAAGAGGCCCTGCAGTAACTCTGGAGAAGCTGCAGAGATGCACAGATTAGATGGCAGAATCTACGCTGAACATCCTATCCCCACGGTGAAACAAGGTGGCGGAAGGATCATGCTGTGGGGATGCTGTTTCATAGCACAGAGGAAAGCTGGCAGAGGTGGTGTGAAGATGGATGGAGGTAAATACAAAGAAGAATGGACAAAAAACTGTTCATATTTACCAGGCTGGTAGAGACATAACCAGAAACAATAAAGCTGTAATTGCAGCAAAATGTGGTTTTAGTGCCAACTGAGGGGTTAATAAAAGAAATGCTAACTTATTTGTAAAGCTTTGAGAAACATTTAGGATTTTCCTTACACTTAAAACATGGACTACTTTCTGCTGGTTTGTCAACTGAAACCCCAGTAAATTTCATTGAAGATTGCGAAAATAATATATTTCAAAGGTTATGAATACCTTTGTAAGGGAGCCTTAACCTGCATTTTGCAGGTTCTTGTAAAATAAAGTCTTGGCCTTAAACATCATTTCCTGGCTACAGCTTTAGTCATTGTGTCAAAGCGACAGCGCGGCATGGCTTAAATGTCAAAATGTCTCATATGAGGAAATAACAGCCTGTCATTTATATCCACCTCTTGTCCATCTCTTCATTCAAGATGTTTATCCAACCGTATGACATTTCGTCACAAAGCCCCTCCTTTTCTTTTAAGGAAGATTGATCTTTTAGAAATTTTCAATCTGCAAACAATCACCGAGGACATGGAAACCATTTTCAGAGCAGTCATTTTCATCCACGGATCCAAGCGGTGCCCAAGGAAAATAAAATATGAAAGAAGAAAAAGGAAATACAGAAGCCAGAGTTCTTGTTGGACTGCAGCAAGAAAAGTGTTTCAATAAAACATTGGATGTTCAATATCATTTTCAACAAATATTTCTGATTGTGTTTCTGAACTTTATTAATAAAACTGCCAAGAAAGTGCAGCAGCTATGCATGACTAAATTACCATAAACTGGCAAAACTCAATGTCCACGTGGAAATACAATCGACGGCAGGGTACACCGGGCACACACAGACCTGAAAATGATTGTAGGAGAACAGAAACAATATTAAGCTGTGGACTAAGAGTGAGAATGCAAACTGCAATAATGAACCAAGAAGCAATCCGCAGTTTTATTCACATTTTTCAGTTAGATTAAGGCCTACCTAGCTGTCTTGAACAGAGCAGAGACCTGGTGTACTGATTAATGAATGAATGAATAAAAAGGTGCAATATGTATTGATTTAAGTATTTTTTTAAAGGAAATGTAAGTAAAAAAGGTTGGTTAATGGTTAAAACCTCAAATTTTATCCTGAAATCAGTCGAGAGTGATTTCTTTGAACACCAGAGCTCACATCTCAGCAGATGAACACCCGACTAAAAATAACTCCGCCATTCCTTCCACTCAGAGGGACTCTCGTTTACAAACATTAGAGCAAATGGGAAAACTGATTATGTGCCCCGGCCAGGGATGATTTAAATGGACAGTGAAAAAAAATAAATAAA
This sequence comes from Poecilia formosa, assembly GCF_000485575.1. Classification (NCBI taxonomy): domain Eukaryota; kingdom Metazoa; phylum Chordata; class Actinopteri; order Cyprinodontiformes; family Poeciliidae; genus Poecilia; species Poecilia formosa. The sequence continues at coordinate 1,529,487 of NW_006800050.1, read as the reverse complement.
TAAAAAGAGAGAGACAACCCCACAGGCTGGGGATGAATGCAAAAGTGCAGAAATGCCACCAAGGGTATCTGAAGGATCGCTGGGAGCTGTGGCGGTGACATGGAGCCAATTGATACAAGCGCAAACAAACACGACTCCTGTGGCTGAGTACCTGTGCAGCCACAGCCCCCTCATTCATTTCAATAAGATCAGTTTGACAGCACAGTGGGCTCGGAGCACAACCATGAGAAAGAAAGAAAAAAAAAGGGAAAAAAATGGAAAAAGATGTGAGAAAAATTCAGCCAAACCAAAACAAGACGGCAGATTTGGAGAGCGAAGAGAAGGGCATTCATTTCAGCAACTGCTGTGTTAATGTACGAGACTGTACTGTACACAAATTTCCTGAGAGGAGTCTCCCTGGATGTGTAAAACTGTAATCACCCTTTTCAATTTTGATGGTGACACTTAAGTGACAAGCTAATCATTAGCTAATTGCTTCTGGTAATTAATAAGGTTTATAATTAGAGGGCTGCTGAAGGACGCAAAACTTCTGCAATAGAAAAAGAGTTTGACTGCGGCAGAGAAAATAGTGTTAGACGGACAATTAAATAGATGATCGTGGTTTTTCTTCTATTACCGTTTGATACAGCACAATAACAAATGTATTTAAGCCAGCATGAGAACCAGTGGTTCAGACAAAGCAACCGCCGCGTGGATGTTTGGTTTCTAAGCTAAATCAGCTGCAAGTTTCAATAAAACCTGCAATGCAGCCGAGTGGAGGAGAGCTAAAGAATCTGTGCAGAATCTGGTTTGGAAGCAGAAACCAGGGAGGCTGAAACAGAGACGGCGAGCGAACCTGTGAAGAGGCCAATACAGTTACACACATCACAGTCGTCATTCTGCGGCCGACAAAGGCGGTCAAGCTGGAAAAGGGAGTCATGGTGAAAGGTTAAAGGGGGGGGAAGCTGAAACAATGCTGTTTCCAGTTGACACCGATACTTGCCCTTTTTTTCATTTTGCAAGAGACTCAACAGCTGCACTTTGTCGCAGATTGGCACCTGAAATCTTTATTTTCTCTGCAGCGCCTCTGGAGTTGACTTCTTCTCTGATTAATGCTATCTTTGCCTTCAATAGCTAGGTTCTTACTATGTTTAATATCATGCTATGTTCTTTCCATTTTCAGGTGATGGACTGAGAAGTTCTCTGGTAGATGTTCAAAGTTTGGAATATTGTTCTCCTTTGCCTCTATTTACCAATTAGGTGACTTCTGAATGGGACTGCTTGCACTAGAGCTTTATTCAGGGATAATAATCTAGCCTAACTTTCCATGTGTCTTCTAATTGATTCACATAAAATCCCCCCAAAATACTCTAAAGGTTGTGGCTGCACCATGACAGAATGTAAAAATGCTACTTTTGCAAGGCTCTACATTTGATTTATTTGGGGATAGTTTCAGAGTCATGGGTTTACTTAAAACAGATTGCAGGAGCCCAAACATTTAACTTCTGATCTTAATATACTCAGATCAGGGTATATCACAGGAAGTGGGGAAGATCCGATCTTGGTACACTGAACTAGAAAGGAAATGTTACGCAACACAGATTACCATCTGCTGCAGTTTTGCTTATCCAAGCAAGAGAAGAGAAAAGTTCAGGTATCACAGAGATGCACCGGTTTATTACACGGCATTAAAAGCGATTTTTACTTTAAAGTTATTTTAATCAAAGGTCTTAAGGTTCTATGAAATAATTTATGTATATGGATTGTGAAGAACGGCTCAAATTAAATCGCTGAGTACAACGCCTTACTGCTGATTGAATGAATCAATATTCACAGACTCTGTACTAAAAGAACAATCTACCTATAAACCACTGGCCATAAATGCTGTGTGAGGCATAAAACCGCACAGAAAGAAGGTACCGTTTGGCAGACTTGACTGCCAACCTTAGCTGCCTCCAGGTATCAAATATTCAGTGTTTGGCCGGGGATTGTGGGCTTTGAACGTGCTGTCCTCGTGGGACAGGTGGAACATGAACTGCTAATAGCCATCAGGAAACCAAAGAGAGGGAAACAAAGACGGGCTCGCGCGTCATTGTGCACAAGTTTGCACACACAGACGCTCACAAGTGCTGCCTGAGGAGTAAGTGAATGTTTTTTTTTTTATATGACGGTATACTGGCTGAGTAACTTGATGTGTCACGGGACTAAAAGCACAAGTCTACTTTCTCACGGCAGGCAGAAATATTTCACAATTTCATGATGTGACAAAGTTCAGTTTCTAAGAAGATTTACCAAACAAAGTTGAAAACATAGTTGACGATATTTTTCAAAGACTTTGAACACAAACCGTCAAGGATATAAGAAAACTTCCTGTTGTAGACTGTTAATGAAGGTAGCCCTTCATTTAATAAGCAAATAGAAGTTAAAGTGGAAACATGTTTCTTTGGCAAGTTGCTTCTTGGTGTACCTGGATTAAAACATTTAAAAACTTTATATTTGCAATGGAACAAGAAACAGAATTGGAAACCCAATTTTAGAGGCAAAAATGAAAGCTTGAGGTTTCTCTAGCTACCTTTAGCAGCCATTCAGAAATGCCTTAGCGCCTGCTCATACTTGCACTTTAAACCTGGTTTATTTGGGGCAATTTTGTGCAGGGAAGCATTGCACATTTTCCAGTGTTGCCGTTTGTTGGCTTTAGAAGAGAAAGTCAGGTTTGTAAGAGACACACGGTTACCGATAGAAATATTTGTGCAACCGACCATTTTTCTGAAGCATTATCAAGACACTTTAATTTATAAGCTGTTGATGTACAACCTCTTTTCTCTTAGGAAATTATTTTTGCAGATACTTCGAGCTCCGTCTTAGCACATAAGGAACATCAAGCAGCTGAGCTGTCAATTAACTCACGGACAGATGGATTTTAGAAAAAACAACAACAACAAGCAGTATGTGGAAACGAAATCCAATTGAGCTGACTTGGCAATAAAGCATCCTGAGAAAAAGCAGTGTGAAAAAGTTGCTTAGGATTTACTGCGGGCCATTGCACCCGATATGCAGGCATTTGAATGCTTATAAGCATTGTAATAGTCCGACGTTGTTTAATTATGAAGAACACAGCCAACAAATTATTCAGCTGCAGTGAACTCCAAACAAAGACAAGTTGAATGAAACAGGATCAATGCAGGCTTTAAAGGCTTAGCAAAGCTTAGTTAGTGCAGCAACAACAAACTTTCACTAGTTTTTTTATTTTAAAACGAGTAATGGGATACATTTAGGAGGGCAAGTCCTGTTATCTAAAATAGTTTGCCTGTACAAGTGTGCACACTGGTCCTGATTAAAGGAGAAGAATGATGCATTGCAGATGTTTAGGCGTTTGACAGCCAGGCTCCTGGGGGAGGAAGAAAAGCGTAAAGAGGTGGTGAAAGATTTAAAGAAAAGAATCCTATTGACCCAGAGTAAATGACGTACTTAAGCAGTGAAGAAATGTTTGAAAGCATCGCATTGAACAACCGAAAGGAATTGATTGAATCACAAACTGACGCTGAAAAGGGTCTTAAGACAGCCAAGCTTCACGAGATCGACATGATCTCGACGGATGCCAGCAGCTCCAGCTGCTCATGTGTCATGGTGGCCATGCTGCAGATGTTGGAGGAGATGAAGATTCGTCTCGGTGCGTGCGGCCAGTAGCTTTCTGCTTTTCAAAAGGGCTGAAAATGTGCTGACACTGCTGTTTGGATTTATAACCTGGAAAAATGCGCATCTGTAATTTGTTTCCCCCACTCCTCGACGTTCAAAAACGTCAAGGTCCGCCTGTGCCGCAGCAGTGGGATGAATACCAATGAAGGCCTAATGTAGTCTTTATTAATCGGCTTTTCTGTAAATCTGTTTTCATCATTAAGTCATTTCCTGTGCTCAGTGAAGATATCTGATGAATTCCTCCTATTGATTTTATATCAACCCCAGGATGACGACCGAGCACACGAGAATAACAATGACAGGAGCAAACATTTAACATGCATGTTGTTCATATGTGTTTAAGTACAAGGAGGAGACGTGGCGGCACAAATATGACAGACAAACTAAATCTGGTCATGAATGTGAACACTAATTGATCAATGACAGTAATAGAGATGTTCTAGGACAGTGAACACTGTAATTAACCCCCCACCCAGTCTGGTAACCGACTTCATCCATTATTCTTGTCCATTGGTCACCCAGATACAACCGTTCCTCCTTCACTCTGGTCAAACTCCATTTATATCAATCTTTACACTCAAAAAACTGTTTTATAGATTAATGAAACTACCTTCATGGAGACCATAAACTAAATGAGAGGTTCTGGGTTTGATGGGGTTTTTTTACCCCACAGAAATGTTTTTTTAAACATCTTTACAGCGAGAATCACATTGGACTCTATGTACTTGAATATGACTATATTATTAAAATAAGATTAACTATATCTTTTGGTTGCCTTAAAAATCAAATGGTTAAATAAAGGGATAAATAAAGGGCCCTAATATTTTTGCAGTAAATGAACAGAGTCAGAAGTGGCTAAATGATGCCACATTAGTCCTGAATGCCCCATTAGTCCATGCCCCATTCCCTTTGGGAATGGGGCATCCAGTCTACTGTAAAACCACAACTTAAATTAAATATTGATCTTGCGTTTGGATATTAATTGGAACCAGTTATCATGTAAAGTCCATTGAAATCAAATTAGTTTTAATTTGGTGCTATATAAACTGAATCTAAGTGAGAGAGATTCAACTTTTATTAAAACTGTTTAGTCAAAATGTAAATATGCACCAAAATAGATCAGAATTTTTTTAATTATGGGCACACATGTAAACCCTTAGACGAATGTATTAGTCTTTAAAGTTTGGTACTTTGGGACACAATCAACTTTGACAGATATTTGATTATTTTAGAGAAATACAACCCCCCGGAAGGAAGTATATTTTTCTGACTCATGCCTTGAACAGCATTAGTCCCAGGGGAAATGTTGTCCAGTCTCATAAGTTACAAGATCAATAATTAATATCCAATGAAACTTCCAAGAGAACACAGAATTACACAAAAGGAGAACAAACTAATTTCACAACAGGAGGTTTGAAATGATCCATATAAATTAGTGCAAAACACAAACAATTATTTATCTGTTGGGACTTTCAATATGACTCAAAATGACCTGCTGATATCCATGAAAACAAGCTATGAGTGATACTTAGTGAACAATTTATTTTGAGCATTACATTAATATGATTGGAGACCTTGTATTCATTTTGTCAGACTGTCCACTTGTGGGAACTTATTTCATCCTCTGCTATTTCTTCTCTTCTCCGAGGTCAAGGAGACTTAAGAAAATAGGCCACAGCTGAGTTCAAGAAACCTGACTCACTTTAGATTAGTTCTGCAACCAAAACAGAGCTGATGGAGGAGGCAGCCTTAGATAAAACTCTTTTAAATCTCTGCATCCAAGGTAAGCAAAACCACATTTTAATTTGGTTCAGTTTATTTAGCGCTAAACTACAACAAATGTACTCTCAAACATCTTTTCAGACAAGTACAATTCATATACATGATGCAATTGAGAAGAGATGCAACAAGAACTACCAGGTTGTGTTAAAAACACTCTTCAGTGTAGAAGATGTTACAGTGTGACAAGTTACTCTATGTGCAGTATCGGGACAACATTTAAAATAAATAAATTTTATACAGAAGAATGTTGGGGCTTTTCACTGAAACAACAGTCGGGTGGGTTACTGGATTCTGGTCATTTTGTTCCAGACTTTTTGTAAAAAGAAAAAGCTGTGTGTCACAAAAAAATTGATATGCAATCTTTAGACAAGTTCTGAAGACAGCAAGGTGAACATTTTAGAGCAAAGCGGTTCTGCTTTAAAATATGTGTTGTTATATTGGCAGCTTGAAAATTAAGGGATGGACCTACATTCTCTGCATGGACTATAAACACAGACTGATCTCGTAATGCTAACCATGTTAAATGTGCGACACACTTTAGAAAGCGTCAATTTAAAATGATACTGTCTTTAAAAACAGAAAAGCAATGTTTCACGGTGATGTGGCGGGACAAGGCCACACCAGAATGACTAGAAGTAAATTTTTTGAATGCCCTCAGTTACCCCTGTTAGAGAGAAATGCGTGTTGGGTAAAAGTGAGACAGGTCAAAGTAAATAAAATTCAAGATGATGGAAATTTGGCCACAAAACTCTGATCACATCTTTGTAATATTGTCCAAAGTCAACTTGGATAAAAAAAACAAAACAACAACAAAAAAAACTAAATGGCAAGACGAAGGCCACATATGTAGCATCTCAGGAATACAAAATCCCACAATAAGAAGCAATAAATCACTTTCTGCATGTCCAGTATAAGAATAAGGGGTTGCTGCAAACTTAATGCATAATGTTCAATAACTAATATGAACTGTAGCTCAGTAGCTGTTGACCTTTATTCTTTATTGAAACCAATCTACCTTTAATCCCCCATAATCCAAGGCTTATTTTTAAGGCTATTGATTCACTGCATGTCTTATTAGAAAAACCCCAATGTCTCTTACAGTTTGCTGCATCAGACCAACACACATTTTATGACTGGGAACTTTCTCATCAGGGATTGGTTTAAAATGATTGTTCATATCAGTTGCCTATTTCACACCAGATGCATTCAATTGTGTTTTAACAATCTGGCTGCTAAATAAGTTATCAAACTTGATCCACCTCTGCTGCTCTCTGATAAAGGGCAGGCTGATAATCACCGATAATCACCTTTACCTTAATTCCAGAGAAACGGAAAACGATTGCAGCCCCAGCTGAAACACACTCCAACACTAGCCAAGGATTTGTATCCTCCTCTAAATCCACTTAGTGTTTATTAATTTGGAGTAATTTTTATTCCAACTCTGGATTCATATGTAACATCCATCACACTGTTTGAAATATGTTTAGCAACGTATCCAATGAATTAAAAGAAAAACTAACTTTGAAAGGTGGAACTATATTTTATACAGGTAAAAATATGTTGACTCATCAATTTTATCAGGAACTTTCTCTGTTAATCGTCTTGTGCATGTTCTTATCCAGGCGGCAGTTTTAGGTTGTGGTGTTTGGTGTTGACTGATTCAACATCAACTAGTTTTCTAAATTTTTTCCTATCGTATTTGCAGACATTTAACATTATAAGAGATACAATTTGTCTATGCCTTTTGTATTTTCTAAAGAAACTGTTGAAAATATATAAAACACTCAATACAGCAGGTTTCTGATAAAAAATTGCCAACTTTGTTGAAGACGTAGAGGTCTTAAATATTTAAATAAATTATACTCTTTGCTTCATTAAGGACCAAGATTTTGTCAGGTATTTTGTATTAGCATTAGTACTTATACATTATATTCATCTTCTTATGCAGGGTGCCAACTATACTGTCACAGTTGTGGGGATCAAACTGTTCAACACAACACTGCTCTGCACTGGTGCAGCAGCTGATTCTGACTCCTATTTTCTAATGCTGTCTAACTTGATCAAGTTTCAATAATTAAGGAGAAAACAACTTTTTATTCTTATTTATGACCTTTTTCTCATTTTGTTCTGAACTTTTAACATGATACAACACACTAAAAATATACAAAAAAGTGAAAACTTTTACGTCTGTAGATATTTTGAAACGCCAATACCTTGATTACTGTAAATGAGATGTGTAGTATGTTTCATGACATGTCTAGATCTCAAAGTCTTCTACAATACATCCCGAGTCGTAAATCCAGCTCTGGAAATCTTCAAAGTTCACAAGCAGACTTTGCAGGCACGCACATCTGGAATCTCGTTCAAGACTGATGAACTTGGGCAAAACCTCAGCAGATCTAATGAAAGAACAGCAACACAAAGTCTTACCGGTGTTGAGCGTGCCTGTGATAAGTCTGAACAGGTACTGTGCGAACTTGAAGATCTCACGCTTGCACCGTTTCCTGCAGCTCATCTTTGCTCCTAGAGGAAGGGGGACGCTTGAAGGGGCCAGCACAAAAACCAGAACTCAGCCGTCAAGTGGAAAGGAGGGAATTATCCAGGGAGAGACTAGTTGCCACAAAGGGGCAAGTGTCCACTTCTGTCCTCCAGACTTCTGGCTGTGTCAGTGTGGCCCCCCAAGTCCGCCTGCAGCTGGAGAGATGCTCATCGGTGAGTGGAGGGCAGCGGGTGGTGCGGGCTCGGGTGTAAAGGTGTCCGAGTTCAGCTCCACGGTATGCCTAGCTGATCAACACCGTGAAGCAGTGTTGTCTTTTGTCAGGTCATTAATGTTTGCTTTTCCAGCTCTTTACCCGTCAGAAGATTAAAAAGAAGATTCTCTCTTTTCTTTTCCTCCAAAACTCTCACCACCTCTTCACACTTCCCCCCCTGCTCAAACAAGAAACTACCCCGTTGGCTTTACAACACAGTGGGTCTCTCCCCTTGCCGTCTCTCACATACAAATACACACACCCACACTTGATCTCGTAGTGAGCCTGCTGCTCGCTCTACTCAACACCATCTGTGGATGTTTTACCCTCGCTGACGGTTGCCATGGAGGTGTGGCCTGATTGGCTCAAGCTGGAAAGGAGGAGGAGGAGAAGGGGAAGGGAGAGATAGAAGGTACGCCAGGAGACGGAGAGAAATAAAGAAGAATTAAGGGGAAAGTGTCCACTTCAATGAATCAGCACTGTCAGTACATTAAATACCCTGTTGTGTGATGTGTAACTGGATGTTTTTTCAATGGGTGACAGTAATGGACAATTGTAACGGCACAGCAGGGACTCTAGTGACACTCAAACGATGAGGAACTGTGTCCATAAATTTAAAAGTCAGGAGACGGATAGAATGAAGCAGCGAGGTTTTAGAGCCCCTGCCTTCCAACATGAAGGTCAGTCTAAGTAATGACTGACAGGCCATGCCTAACATCTGTGATGGCTCTAGGAAGAGCCAAGAGCATCATCATCATCGCCACTAATTAGTCTACACTGCCCCTCAGTTGTGCTCATCTATCAATGCCAAGCTCTCCCAGCTGAAATGATGGTCATTAAGGGGAGTCCTTAAGTGTTGGGTGAAGTGAAGCTATTGCAGAAACAAAGAGTGAAACATCATCTCGGTATATGAAGACGCTCACGGTTCTTACAACAACTGAGAAAGTTAGGTGAATATAAAGAAAACTACAAAATGGAAAAAATATTTTTATTTTCTGAAAAGTTGAAACCAAACATTCAATCATCAATCTTTCCATCCAAGGTTTTGTCCAGAGTCCATCCAATCATCAATGTATCAGTTTATTCCTCTGGAACTGTGCATCCATCTCTCCATCCATTTCCAGATCATGCAGCAACTGATCCACTCACTGGTCCATCTATTCATTTATCCATCAACCAAGTGTTGTTCACTTGTCCACCACCTCCATCTGTTCATGCATCCATCCATCCGTTTGTCCCTCATACATTCATACTTTGGTCCATCCATCCATTTCTCTATCAGTTTGTTCTTCCAGCCATTTGGTGCATCATCCTCCATCTATCCATCCCTCCCTCTCATTGGTTCATTTGTCATCTGAAAATGTAGCTATCCATCTATCAGTTTGTCCGCTGTCTTCCACCAGTGGTTTCCCAAGTGTTCATCCACCCATTTGTCAGAGATTCGTTCAATTATTCACTTATTTATCCACCTGTAATAATTGGATTATTTACACTAAGAACAGGCTGATAATTTAAATCCAGAAATGAATGAAATTTTGACATGTAAGGCATGAAGGATCTCTTTACTTAGCTATGACATTTTTTGAGCCCAAACACCTGGTAAAATGGGTCTAAGACCCAACGGGTCACCAGACAGAGACATTGTTCTACTTTGGTGTAAAGACTCTGCACAGACTCTGACCTTGGAGTTTTTCTTGGTGTGTGTTTGTAACTGCACACATTTTCCAGGCCCAAAACGAGCAGCAAGGGATTATCGCCATAGGCAGGAGTAAAAAAAAAAAAAGAGTGAATGCGTGCTTGGAGAAAAATAAAGATTTCAAGGACTTGAAATAATGTATGAAACTTTTTTGCTGGGCCAGAGTGCCACAGGAAAGTAGTACAATGTCTCCACTGGGTGAATAATTTACGAAGTACCTGTGGCGAGACGCAGAGTTTTTGGTGGTTGAACTTATTTTAATTGACATAAGGAAATGGCACTGATATGAAAAAGGATATATAATATATACATATATCTTTCATAAAAGATCCTCATCTTTCACTTGATTTCATTTTGAAAGTCAATGAAATTTTAACTCCTCAATGCCATGTTTCCGAAATATAGTAAGAGGTGTTGCAGCTATTTTCCAGAAGACTAATTTCATAATCCAGAGAGTTTAGACAGTGATAATTAACAAGCCAAACTTTAAATTATTATCTATAATCCAACAAACCAGATGCACCAAATATTGTAGAACTTTTTCATTAGTCTGAACATAAAGTAATGTTAAGGTTTGAGAAGTTACGCAGCTTTTGTATTACTATGCCACCTCAGAAAGTAAATTAAACTCAAGTCAGCTTCTGGCTTAAAATGTGCCAGCCATTGTTTTAGAAAGTTTAGGAATCCAGGTTTACTGTCTTTTAATCAACATTGTCACAATTAATTTTTCTTAGTAAGATTTAAGATAGTCAAGAGTTTTCCCACACCTCTGCCCCTATTTACAGAATATTGATCTCTAAATCAATGTGTTTCTGTGATGTGTTTCATCTTGTTTTATATTTTCAACAGTTTGTTAATTTATATGACCATTTACTGCTAATTCCAACCCCTTACATGCTTACTGGTCTCCCTGTAAGTGTTTTATTGCAGAACCACACCATTTCTACCCAAGTATAAGCTGCTGTTTTGTCATGACCAAAAATGTATTCATCTCCTAAAGTTTGTTTCTCAGTATTTCAGCCATTTTATGTTTTCCAGTTTCCCTTTGCAAGGAGTTAAATGAGAGTAAAAGCAGAATATTCTGCAAAGTAACCTGCATTACTTCAGAAGGAGCTAAACAATTAATAAAATTACAATATTTCTCTCAATTTAATTATGCCAACTCCTACAACTGCATAGTAGGACTAATTAAAAGCCACATTTTACACCATTTTATAAATTTCAGCTTCCATGCAGTAAAACTTTGCTTCCGATAACTTGTATTGCTTCTTGGATCGATTTTTACTGTCCTTTATACCCACAACTGCTGTAGATCACAGTGACTCAAAGCCTAGGGAGAGTATTGAGGACTGAAAAGAGAGGCTACTAAGGAAAAAGGTGGGTTAATTGTAATTAATATCATGCTGCAAAATCCAGCACCAATATTTAAATGCCCCACTTCCCTAACGTAGTGCAGCTCTACTGCAAAAGTGTAATTATCATTATCATACATTTACTCTTGTATTCTGTGTCACTACTAAATCAATGTTTTAACTCATTCTTTCATTGCCAGACATCAGCTTGCATCTGATTTCAGCCCACCCACCTATTAGCCCCAGGGAAAATAAAAACCTAATTTTAATATCTGAGCAAGTCCATCACCTGTCACACAGTCCCCTAGACTCCATTTCCATCCGCGTTCCCATTAAACACACACATCCCCGGAGTCTCTAATGTCCACAGAGACGCTCTGCAGCAGCAACACCGAAGCATTTTCAGGTCAAACAATGAGAATAATAAAAAAAAAACACCAAATGTGTTCATGACAAATTGAGTTCAGTGAGGTTTGTCGCCTCACTATTTCTGAGCTGAACAGATGGCCTGGGGGCACTGCAGTGGCAAACACACACACTCTGACCAAAACACAGCGTTCAGGTACACTATGTTGCTGGCAAACACTCTACTTAAACCAAAAAGTGTGTTATTCTCCAAGTCTAAAGGTAACTCGTAGCTCTCTCTCAAGGCCTCCTTATTGGGTGGGAAGTGTTAAGTGTGGAACAAATCACAGCATTCCAAGCCCAAATATAGTCATGAAGAAAAACTCAGTGGGGATCCTCTTCGGATTAATAAGCAGGGTCGGAATAAAAAGTGACATCAAAGTTTTGAAGCTGATAGATTCTGAGTTCTAAAGGCAAAAACTGCGATTGTCTCAGCTTATGTTTAAAAATATTTGCTTACAGGAACTGGATCTCAGTGAAATTAAGTCAAGCAGACCATCTGGAGATGACCCCAACTCTGAATCACAATGGACGCGCATTGCTCATTTAATGGGTGAGAAATTGTCCTATTGCTTTGTGGGTGATCCACAAACATTAACATTACAGTCAGTTGAAATCTGAGACTGGTTAAGGTTTGTTTCAAGGCTTTTTCAATTTCAAACCTAGTATATAAAAAAAAAGGTTCCATCTCTTTGCGCAAGACCATCTGTGTTTTAATAAAATCTGTGATCCTGAGGACATTCAAAGTGCTTTTATTAGAAAACTTTATCTTTGAGGTGTGATCACGTATGGCTGTGAGGCATTTAGATAAATGGACAGAAACACCAAAGCCAGATCATTTCCCCTTCGTGTTAGGAGAACTGATGTTCCTATGACACTGTATGAAGTGGTGCGTGTAAAGAAAACTCTGCAGTTCCCAGGTTACAGTGTGATTTGCCACATTTGTCACAAATCAATTTGATCAAAAGAATCTGAATTGTTTGTCAGTGAAATTGAAAACTTAACTGCCCTCTAAACCATATCAGTATTTTAAAAAAATAGCCTCATCTTCAGTTTTGCTACATACGCAGCCTTCGGGGCTCTGCTCAAACATACCGTCTTCAGTTTAAGATAACCACTTTTAATTTCAGCTGTATAGACAGATACAGCTAGTGAAGTGTATCTGATTGCTGACATAACAGAACACGGAGTCAGAAAATGCCTTTAAGCGGCGTTTAACAACTCTCCTGATGGAATAAAGGGGAATGATGTTTCTATTCCTGCAGAAAATAACCTAATGTAAAAGTTGTTTTGCATATCTAACATTAACTATATCAGTGCGTCTTTGCCTGTTCTTTGAAGCGAGATAAAAGAGGAGAATGAAATGATTACTTTAATTGTTCCGCACCGCTCAAAAATCAAATAATCTTTATGAAGCCCAAGAGAAACCTTCTATTTCCTGCAGACTTGTGAGACATGAGGCTTCAGCATTGCACTCTGCAGCAGCGACTGAACGAACATAAAGTAGGTGCCATTCAAGGAGAACTTGACAGATATATTGATCCACCCAGAAAACCCAAACTGCAGGTGCCCTGCGGTGGCAACCATGATTACCACAGAGGCTTTTGTTTCTGCCACTATGTCACAGCAGCTTACCTTCCTGGAAAACACTGCAGTGAGTAGCTTGTCATGCGGCGCGTTACCTCAGCGCAGAGCCACAGATGCTCGACCTTAAATTATTTTAAAGGCAATAAAGAGGAAAACTGCTCATGAAATGGCTAAATGGTACACAATATAAATTCAGAACCGGAAGGAAACAGGTAAATTTAGGTAAAGTGGCCAGTAAAACTGACCATTAGGAATGACAGTGCATTGAGTTAAGTAGCAAATCTATCACCAAGTGGGACTTAATGAGCTTGGAAAACGGCTCCACCTGTTCACCAGGTTTGCCTGGCAATAGCACAAAAAATGCTTCTAAGCCCTGATCTCATATGCAACAGATATTCAGAGTAGACATCTTCCAGATTAAAGATGGAGGGTCAAAAACATGGTATGTAAACAGAAATATTACAAAACTGAAAATCTTTACTTCAGATTCCTAAACTACTGTAGAATCTTTTTACACCATCTGCAAATAACATTTGCAACACTACTAGATATGAAAAATGGAGACAATTCAATTTTTCTTCCAGGAAACCTCCCAGAAAAGCTAAACTCAACCCTGCAGCAACAATAAGTGCAGGCTGTCACTGGACAGGGATCAAGCCTAAAGTCTTCCAGCTCCTGAACCTATCGCACAACACCAGATTGCTGAAAAAGAAAAATGTCTTCTGTTCAGTCAGTGCTGCAGCTCAGAAAAGCCGAGTTTTGATAAACAAGGTGAACGCCAACATGCCAACAGCAGAAAACAAAAATCTGGGAAACAACTGGATGGCAAAGTATTCACAGACAAACATGCTCAAATCTTCATGCAAACTTTTAACTGTATTCCAGGAGAGATGTATCAAGCGTTTCACAAATGTCCTAAAAGAACTTGTCAAAAAAACAAACAAACAAAAAAAAAACATTTAGACCTTTTTGTGGTCTTAAGCTCCTAAACTCAGAATCTTGTGAAGGTTTCCCACAATAAAACCTAGTGTCATTTTGTGAGGCTTTTTCTTCAGGAGGCACAGGGAAGCTGGTCAGAGTTAAATGGCAGATAGATGGAAATAGATTCAGGAGGCATTCATCCTCTTTTCCCCGATACTGCTAAATACAATCCAACCTTTAAAAGACACCTAAACGGCACAAGCATACCTCAACCTTTGGTATTCTGCTGCGTACACAAGGGCTGGAAATCTGCACTTGCACTTCTTTTCTGTTTTATTTCAAAGCAAATCATCAGACCTGTCTGCAGACAATTTCAGTGCTAAAAGAGGAAAAATATGACTGGACAGAGTGGATATACTGTAGTCCCCAGGTGATTCATTCAGTTCCTAATAGAACAGTTGGGTCTGGGCTTCCTGCCCAGATGTGCTTACTGAGTACATATCATTTTAAAAATAAGGTGGTTATATGATGCATCATCGCCAGACACACAATGACAGTAAAACAAGAAAAATGATATCCTCCCAGCCCTGCACTGCACAGTCGTACACGCACACACACACAACTTAACCTCTGCGACATCAATGCAATCAAACGTTTAGAAACTATAATTCAACCATATCTCTGATTATACAACCGAGAAAAAAACAAATTACATTAGATGGAAGGTTGTGAGGTGCTCTGACGTTAAAGTACATACGCCGTTATTAGCATCGCTACTGCAGCACAGATACGCTTCAATTTAATAGTCAATGATCCAAGCTGCAATGCATTGCAGCATGCAAGGCTTAACTCACTTTATACTCACCGCTTGCACTGCACAAACAAGAAAATACAGACAAATATAAAAGCATCCTTCCAAGCGCAGCGAAAAAGGAACACGACTGATTCACTTTGTTAAAATGTGATTAGGGGGGGAAAAAAGATTAGTCAATTTGTTTATGCATATTAAGAAGAAAGATGGGCTTCAGAATATAAACAGTCAAATAAAACAAGATTACTTGCTGCTGAATATATTGCTGCTTAACACCTTCAGGGGATTCACTTGAAGGCAACTATGACAAAACAGACCAGGTGGTAAACAGAGTGGAAGTAAATCACTGAGCAATGATTCATGACAAATAATTGTTGCTCTTTATCGCACAACACAAAACAGAAAAATTATTTGACTCAATATGTTTAATACAAGACAGACAGCATCTTCCATCCTTACAGTTTTCTTCTTTAAATTTGAAAAGCCAAAGTAAAAATAAATTTTAAAAAAAGGTTTTTTTTTTTTGTCTGAGTAATATTTTCAACTGCATGATTTATGAAAGCGGGAGCCTCAGAATACATCATCAGGGAGAGAATCCTGCCACTTTTAAATACAAATGCCCGCAAAAATGGCCACATGCTGAGGTGGTGATTCATCCATTTGATTCAGTTGCATTGGACCAGATATCCATCTCCCAGCCACCAAGTACTGAAGTTTAAAACCCCTGCAGCAACGGGTTGGAGGCCTGAGCATCTGAAACAGAAGCATCCAACACATTCTCAAAGCTTTTGCAGGGAAACAAGCGAGAATTAAATTGCATTACCAAGTGGCCTTCATCTCTGTGCTGTGAAGCAGTTGAGTAACACATACATCTTACTTTTCATGCATTTCAAGAAATGTTTACCTCATTTATCTTTATTTAAGCAAAAAGTTTGAAATGATCAAAGAGCATGTTTGTTTGTGTGAAACATTTAGTCTCCTGAAAACTGGCAGAATAAAACACAAAGGAACATCTAAAAAGAAGAGAGTGTGCCTTCATTGTATAAATCTTCACTTTCAATGGCATCTTTGACATTCTTGAAAATAAAAAAAAGTAAAATCCTATTCCTACTGTTGACTATTGAGACGAAGAATTTAATATTGATAGAACATTTCAACAGATGGTGCTTCTTCACATAGGTTATAGTAAGTTAACCAAGTTTGCATCTGGGTATAAATAAACCTGTCATTACAAATAAACACAATTCAGGTACTCCAAACACAGTCTGCTGCAGTCAAGCTAAGGGCAAAGACCTGAGTGTACTAGTGATGAAAAAAATGTGCATGGAGCACATTTTCACTCTGGTGTTTTCTATTTATTTAAGAGGAGTAAAATATAATGAAAGTTTTGGCAGCCACCATGGTGGTGATGGATCCAAGTTTAAATACAATGAGACCAGAGGGGATGTCTTGATTATTGAGCAATCCCACTTCTCAACGTTCGTGAGAAAATAAATGTATGCTGAAAATCAGATTACAAATTACTTTCAAAGTTTGGCTCCAGGAGGAACAAGTCATAGATACAGTTGTACAAAGTAAGACGTCTTGTCTGAGAATCTCGAGTTTCAATCTTGGCTTTTGAAGAGATGTTTTTCAAAAGGTTCAAAACGACGAAAGCATTCCCTTTCCTCAATGATGTACAAGTACAGTTACAAATGTGATGCTGTCTGACACAGTAAGAGGTTTTTGTTTTGGTTTAGTGGGGGGACTCCAATTTGCTAGTTGGGATATGGATTTCACTGCAGGAACCATGTTATCCGTCTTTCCCTCTTATCCATGCTGGGTTGCTCACGTATGGTGAACTTAATATAATCCTCATTATTGATTTTGTCAATGGGAAACTGATGGAGCACATACCCAATGCAAAAACTGTGAAAGTGTAACCATTACCATAAGGTCCACTGCAATCTTCATTAATCATGTGTAAAACATGAAGAACTGGCGTTGAAGAGTAAAGCACTGAGAGTTTATCAAAACAAGAACAGATGTAAGACTTAAATGAACGAGTTTCCCTTAAGCCAGTCCAATGGATAGTGACAATTCATTTAAAAAAAAGGCAGCTAACGTGAATAAATTCACCTCCAGGAAACCCTGAAGTCATTTATAAGTGTTGAACACATCCATTTGTAGCTTTTCCTGTACAAAAGGTTAACAGTAGCAGTGAAAATGCAGAACGTTTCAGGAGATAAGAGCCTGGTCGATATCTGAAGACGGTAATGAATTGCTTATGACATCAGCGTACTAATGTTAGCCTGACTGCTCCTTTCGGCGTCAGTGAAAAGCTTATGACATGCCCCTTTACTTTCCTATTATAACTTCACAAAAACACTAACCGCATGCATTCTGCTTTAGGAATGCTACATTATCGTTATAAATGTACGACAGCTTAAAAAAAATTGCTTCACCCGTGTGCTTGTAAAGATATTTACGGCGATCCGTCTTCATCGGCATTCATGGCCATTCTTTTAGACTCGAGTTTGCTTTTAAAAAGGTCATTATGGGAACCTAATGTAATCCCCTTCATTATAAATCTGCTGATGGGATACTCAGAACGGCACCTGAAACCTGAAACGCTATCTCCACTTCGTTCCAGTGAGAACACGCTGCTGTATATCTGTCATTACTACTCAGACTCACAGCAGACATTTTATCTACACTGTGATATCTTTCAGGGCTATTTGGGGAGATGAAGGCCCTTGAACGAGACGCTGATAACGGTGACTTGCTTTGTACGTTGTGTCCCCTCACACAGAGCTTTAAAAAAAAAAAAAAGGAGTCTGACTGGAAAACTCTTCCATTCAGAGAAACTTCAGCCCAGAACAGGATAAGACACCTCTTTAAAGATGAATGCTTTATTTCCTCCTGCTGGCATTTTGATTGGCTTTGAAAAGGCAAAATTTACTTTCTGCTCTTTTCCAAGGGGCATTAGGTCTTATATTATTGGGCTGCTGACAAAAGCTACTTTTTGCACTGCGAGGCTTAATGCCCAATTCTCATTCACTGTTGGGATCACATTTTTCCATTACACACACTGTGAACTCAGCATACTAGCCAGTAGGGCTTGCGAGGGTTAGATGTGCAATATCAACCAGCAATTTTTCTTTTGTTGAGTACAAACCCGAAGGCTCTTAAAATGTGCAGAAACACTGAAACCACTTTCACCTTTGTTCCATTTCTTTTCATAGTTTTCAAAATACCGGGCAGTCAAAATTAAGCTCCTCTGGATTGTGCTTGAAGGCTTACTGAGGATTCTTTCAACACTCTGCTAACCCTCCTTCTGTAAGCCTTTCACTCTTTGTTGTTCTACTAGATATGTCTACATTTTAGGAGACCACAATTTAGGTAAGACTTAGCACCAACAAAGATTTCAAGCAGACAGAAAAATTTTACTCAGGTGTCATAATAAACATGAAAGTTTTGGTGATGGTGGGCAGGTGTGTCTAGTCAATACAAAGCTGCTCATATCTCTGATGGCTGCCCTTCAACAAGAAAGGGATGCAATGTCTCAGCAAAAAAATAAGACTTGCGAACAGCATGAGACGTCGTCGTCAAACTGGAACGGATGTGGCAGCCACTGTTAGCTTTTGTTTTACCCAAACTCCAAATATCCCTAACTTTCTGTGAACAGTGTATGCAAATAAGAGAAAGAAAGAAACCAATGACCACCCCTGGGTTGGTGTCTGGCGTTGGACAATAACTCTTGCGAGTGTGAATGGTCATTATCACCCAAGGTTTGCCTTTTACAGAATATCTCACCAATAACACAGACTGTGAGGAGCCGCCTCTCTTGAGATCTTTTCAGATCTTCGTTCCAAAATAAACGGGGAAAAAAATCCATTAAAAATCCAGATTTATGGATTACTTCGTTCTTTAACATCACAGAAGTTGACCGGTCAAAAGCATGGCCCATGTGTGCTTTCACAGCATGTTGCAGAGCCTGCAGAAACAAAGACTTACAACTCATTGCATTCAGCAAAGCAGAAGGAGAAACACGTTGCCTAATGATCCCCATGAAAGCTTTTCAAATTCGCTCAGTGCCTAAAATACAAACAAAGTTGTTTGCACTACTAGCATGCTATCTGCAGAGCAACAGATCAGATGGACTCTGGTGGATCATAATGTGCCTCTGCTCTGTGCGCACTATGTACTTTATCTACTTCTGCAGCCATTTATCACTAGATCTCACAAGTTTGTGGGCATCTCCTGAGCATAGTAACAACTTCTACCCCCATTCTTTATCAGGGTAAAAAAAAAAAAAAAAAAAAAAAACTAAGTGTAAAAAAAACAAGCAAAAACAAAAACACATGGATCTCAGATTAAAGAATGACCTGAAAGGCACGATAAGAGGTCAAGATTCTGGGTTTGCTTAAGGGATTTGATCAGGAAAAGTTTCTGGTCAAATCCAAATATTAGTGTACAACACAACAGAAGCCCCACTCTAGAACAAAGTTTCGTTATCAAAATCTCTAGCACAAACAATGCTGCAGAGGTTTTGAATAAACTGTTGAGGAAACCTAACCACGGCATCACAGGGTGAAGTAACTGGATCACAAACCGTCAGCCTTTCCTCTGAGAGGTGATCTTCTGTCAGTGTTACTTAGATTAGGTGTATAGCAAGAAGAGAAACCCAAGTGTAAAGGAGAGGTGACTGCGTCTGCTACATTATTTACAAGTGAAGAGCACCTAGAACAATTCTCAGTTTTAAAAAAAAGTTACACCGGGTTTTCAGCTTTCAAAAAAAATACTGCTGCGTATCAATCTTACATTTTACTTGGTGGGATCTGTTTGTGGTGTAAACAAAAGGATTTAAGTGAGAAAACCTGCAATAATTCATTGACGAACTAATAAACTTCAACCTCCTTTTCACAATCTCACTCATTCTGACTGTGCATGTCAACAGTGATCCTAAAACTGTCAGCACCCCATGTTTACAGAGCTGATGCCCACCACCTCTTTAGATAGGGAAACCAAAAAGAGAAACATTTGCAATTTTCAAAGGACATTCAGAGACACAATGGGGCGAAAAGGACACCAGGTAAATGCAAATGGCATTTAAATTTAAGGGCTTTATGCTGCTGCTGCTTCTGCTTTTATCTGAAATGAGGATGATGCATTAGGTTTGCCCTTCACTGACAGCACAATCAATTATGATGCATAGGAAAACAGCTTAATCTCAGTATTTTTTTATTTACAGCCCAGGAAAGTTCAAAATGTTGCTGCGTGTGTGGATTTAAGTGGAAACATGTCCAAATATAGGATGTGAATAAAATTAAAGATTTTCTAGGGCATTGATCTCGATATTCTGGCCAAGGAAACTGCTCAGGGAGGTTGAACTCAATATCGTTTTTATAGGAGAAAAATACTTCTGTCCTTTAGGACCGAATTAACATGTTTCATATCTTCCTACTTTTAAGTAAAGAAAAACGAATAATTTCACAGTTTTATAACAGAGTTCGTTATGTGATGGAACTGATTAGAAGTGAATTGGTCTTACTTAAACTCTCCAGAGCTCTGAATGTGGGGCAAAACGGAGCCTTTTTGTTAAGAAAGTGGTCTTACGTGGATGAACGCCTGTAAAAATACAACAGTACATGCACAGAATGCATATTGGTACAACAGCCAGGAAAGTGCTGCATCTTCCCCTTGCTGCATAGCAAGGAATAGATGTGTTGTCAGAGGTGTTTGTGTGTTTGTCAGCAAGATAACGCAGAAGAAAAAAAAAAAAAAGCTTCAGTCCCGAACCACATTTCACAGCTGGGAGGAAGGCGAGTGGAGGGGGAGAAGTGCAGAGGTGGAGCAAGCAGAACCAAATTACATTTTGGTTCAGATTCAGATCAGTCTCTAAAACTGGAAGACGAGGCACTGGCCTTGGTGAAGGACTGCATGCTCCAAGCAGCTTTTGTTTATAGCGACATTTTCCTCCTTGTATGGCCTTTAACAACAGATTTCCTGCAAAGCTGGGAGTCACTGAAGCACAGGACAGATTGGGCATTAGGCTCGAGTGAGAACATTAATCCTAAAACTCTTAAATCATTGATAAGAGCTATTGTCTGCTGGAGCAAACTCACCAAGGCCACCTTTTGGATGGCTCTCTAATAATGTAGCAGACGCAGCCTGGAGCCTTGACAGAGAGGAGAAAAGAGAACAAAGCTGAAGGTTTACCGCTTCACAGCTACGCCTCAATAGCCAACTCATCATTTTCTTATTTTTATTTATGTGTTGCGTGTCTCTTAACATTTTCTTAGCAAGTGTGGGAATTGAATGTCTTATTGACAGGTTGAGTTTTTATAAATTTAAATAAAATGTGGACGTCACGTTGCCATAACAGTAATTTTTTGCGTGATTTTGAGTGATTAAAGAAATGAACAATTTCAAACTTTTGCACCCTGTTCTTGTTTATAAATCACACATTACTGGTCATTACATCCATATTTATGACACTTGTCACCGGAAACTTGCATGACAAAACTCAAACCTTAATTTTTTTTTTTTTTTTTTGCTAAAACATCAAATCTAACTATTCTCAAACATTTTAAAAAAACATTTAATCTGATGTATGTCGACACTTGTGCATAGTTTCTTCAGATGTGTACGTACACGTCTGCTTTTTATTTCACACACTACAGCCCCATCTGAGGAATAAATGTGTTCTTAATATTTACAGTAAGGGTGGTGAAACAACCTTGCATAATAAAAGTCTGGAGGTCTCCAGGGAACAACTAGAATTTGGTGAATGGTCCCTTTTATAATTAACCAGCCCAGAGCAAAAGGAGCTACACAGTGTTCTAATACAGAGACAAAATTACTTTACGCTGCAAGAGAAGAAAGGAGATATTTTCTTTTTCCCCCACTTTGGAAATAATTAAAGAATAAACACCCTCACATGTAGCAACTCCATTTTCTTCATCCTTTATTGCTTTGAAGAAGAAAAACACTTTCCACTGCAGCTCAAAGTTGTTGTTTTTTTTGTTTGTTTTGTTTTTAAATTAAATTATCAATAAGTGCATGCCTGGAATAATGAACTCATGGATGAATGGATAAAAATCAGGATGTTATTCATTAACTCCTTCAAACTCACAACAGTTGTTTAAACCTTGTGTTGGACCTAAAGTTAATTTAAAGATATTGTTGAATCAAAGAGAGTGAATTATATATTTTCTACTTAAAGTTTTAAGAGATTTTTTTTTCCACCAAATGAAAAGAACCAAAATGTCACAAAGGACTGTGTTAGCATCTTGGAGCAAACAAGAAAATGTTTTTGTCCATGTTTTTCAAATCATCCTCCTCTCTTTTTTTCAACCCTGGATGAATGGTATACATGATAAAACTAACATTACACAGAAATAAGCAGACGTGCAAACAAAAATTGTCTTTTATGCACCCTTAAAAATAAAATAAAAGGATTTTCAAATGTTATGTCCAAAACAAATGACACAATGTAAACTTAACATATGATGGAAGCTCCTACAAACACAAATGAGAACATATTTTTTTAAGTCATTGCCCCAACAAGTATCAGGAATAGCTGTTTGAAATTTTCTCTGAACGAGGGACTTATTGCGTTACTTTACTCATTGACGTGATTGTGGCCAGTTTGTTAGCTTCTTGCTTAGACTATACTGTATTTATTGAAACCACCAGGTGTGGTGCAATGCAATGAACACAGCAACCGTGACAAGATCTGTACATCCAGTTTGGGAGTGATCACTGGCATGATGCCGCTGTGACCAGTGCTGCTCTTTATTCTGCTCTTCTACCATAACATCACCATTTATGTTTTCTTCAAAACGTTAAAAATTGTAGGAGCGTCACAGCCCATAACATGTAAGGGAAGAGTGCGTCCTTTGAGAAGTCTTCTAGGGAAGACCCTGCATTTTCCCTTACTTTCTGTGGAGTGATAAAATAGTAATGAAAATATAAGCTACATGAGTTTTGATATTAGCTCAATTTTTAAACACATTGTTATTTTGAGCATAGCAGTAGAGCAAGATAGTCAAACTACAGTCGATTAGCTACGCAAGTGTTTGAGGGAACATAAAAACAAAGAACAGGTCGATTAATTCCTCATAGCAATACGTCTTGCTTGCAACAGTTTTATCTGCATAAACAGTAGAATTGCCTGAGTGAGTGTGAAGGAAGTAAACATTTCTGATTACACGACACGTCTGTAAAATGGTGGCCCGCAGCCTCTCTCTGCCAGATGTGGCCCTGTACCCATCTGTGGCTATTTATAGATAAGCATGAGCCCAGACGTGGGTGTAGCAGACCGTAAATACTCTCCAGCCGCACCTCTACCAAGAGGAACACTTAACTCCCAACAAATCAATTTGATCCTTTCTTGAAACATAAAGCTGACTCGACTTGTTTTCGTCCACCACTTTAACATCTGCAGCTGGGCAGCAGTGTTCAGCAGCTACTTTAGGCATAGTGAGCCATTTGCTCTAATAATAATGTATGCATGCTCTTAGGTATGTAGAGGGAATTTGTAGTGAGAGAGGCTTACTATTTGATTAAAGGGTAATATTACAGCTTATTTACTTCCAGGCTACCATATTAGCGCTGAAGGAGAAATGGGTCAGACATTTCCTTATTTATTTGATGATCCAATTTATAGCTGGAAGCAACGCAGCTGCTGTTCATACTATCTAGTCTCAAAAAACATAAAGTAACCCTAATTTGGATTGCGGCTCCCAGTTGTAGTCAGACACACATCCCACCAACAAAGTTTTAATTCACTGCAGCCACTTCCAAAGTGCTTTCTTTGAACCCTTTTGTCACTTTAGGGCAGAACTGTAATTTCTCATCCAAGGGGCTATTTACTGAATGACTGCCTTCAAGATGAGAAAAATAAAATAACTTAGTTGCCGCCAAGGGAATGGTCAAATTACACCCGCCACCATGCAGTACAAATGATCATTAGTGGTATAATTACTGGGGGGCCATCATGTTCGAAATTCATCTGTAGGAGTGTACTGCCAGTAACACTCTTAAGAACTAGAAGGAAACGCTTAGATATGTGGTGGGCTAATGTGCTACCAAGCGCACATTTAGCTGCTATAACACCGTGCCTTGTAAACAGCATTAGTAATTTCAGTTTCACTGTGATATGTAAAGGTTGTCATGTGTAACACAGCCATTCGCTCAACGAAGAGACGCTTAGAGACTCAACTCGTGGCTTGTGTACTTTACTCTGGGCATAATGAGGAAGTATTAGTATTCTATAATAGCTACTGTTATTTTAAGAGGTCTAACAATGTCAAACACAAAGAGAACTCATAGGCAATTTATTCTGGTGAGCCGTCGTGTTAGTGCTGAGATGGACTTAACTGTCATAACAAAGAATATATTGTGCCATGCTAAAAAGCTCCGCAGGCCAACAGGGAATCGTCTCTTTTCCATGACCTCATTTTGTTTAGTGTCCCGCAGCAGCCCTGGTGTGGTCTGTTGACCTAATTTCAACAGGGCTCACTTCTGCTACAGACAGACATGCACAAGCCACAATGGTTACTTGAGAAAGATGGGCCTTGCCTGCTGGGAGCACCGGCGCTCCTGGTTTCCCCCTCAAGAGAAAGAAAATGGGATAGGTGGCGTTAACAGAGCAGAAACAGATGGAGGACGTCCTTACTGTGTCGTTGCATTAATGAAAAGCTGCTATGTTTCATGTGAAGCTGAAGAGTGTCTTTGGAAATGGTGAAGTTGAACAAGTGGAAAGTAAAAAAAAAAAAAAAAAGTTTCAACAGCTATAGTACAGAATCTGAAAGGGATCTAGTGAAGAGATTTATACAACAAGAAGTCCACTTGATCATCTCCTGCAACCCAACCCTGGTCCTCAAGCCACACTGCCCTGCATGTCTGAGGCGATTCCCTGCTTCTTCACACCCAATTTCAATTGATGGGTGATTAACGGGATTTTGACTGAAGTGTAATCATCTGAATCAGGTGTGTTAAAGCAGGAAAACATCTGAAACATGCAGAGCTGTGTGCCTTGACGACCAAAGTTGGAATGCACCAACCTGCTGTATGCCAAGTTTTCGGCCAATAGGTATTTGGGAATCATCCAATTTCCCCTGTTAAAATGTCACTTTCCTGCCCCACTTTGGACAGAGCATCCACCTTCAGCCATCTGTCTCTTTTTACACTGTATGCTCTCTTTCATTATCCAGTCCGCCCTCTCCTCCTACTTACTCGACACTTCCTCTCATCCTGTCCATTGTCGTCCTTTAAGTCTTCTATTCTTTTCTCTGTATCATGTAATGCCTCACATGTCTTTCTCTGCTGCAGCGGTCAACATGGAGATGAGAACATCATTTTTTTTTACTGCAGGATACTGGCACATACAGAGAATACTGAAACAATAAAATATTTATACTTAATCTGATGTTTTGAGACACGAGTACAGGACGAAGAGCATGAACTGACATAATAAAACAAAAGCTCCTCTTTCAGAATAAAAAAAAATCAATATCATTAATATTTTAACCTCAGTGTGATTGCATTTAGGACTTCATTTAAAACCAAAATCAATTCATTTTACTGAGACCATGTTGGTTTTAGAAACCATCTTTGGTACTTAATTCTGAATAATTTATCTAATCTCTTCTCAAACATAAATCTGGCAGATTTGCTTGCAACTAACAAAAATCTCACACTTAAACATGAAATCTCTGTCAGAGACCAACAGACTCAGTGACTTCCTTTAGAAGTAATCTAAAAACAGCTTTATAAATCTGCTTATGTTTCATGCATCTTGGGTTTATATTACCTGGTTGTTGAGGCACTTAGTGATTTTTATCTTAAAATGTTCTATATTAATAAAGTTTTGCTTAGTTACTTTACGTGTGATGATGCATGGTCTGCCATTACAAGAGAAACGTGTCACTTACTTCCTGATGTGAAGCAGATAACATGTCGTGCGCTAAAAACAAGAGCAGTAAGAGCTGCAGGCCTCAGAGAGCAACCTGCTCTCTGAGGTCTGGTGGTGAACCTGGGCCTGCTGCTGGGCTAGTGCCTGACCAGAGCAATGGAAATAAATTAGGCCGCAATAGCGACAGGTGTTTTACAGCAGAGTGATGCATGGAGACGAAAGTCAGTTTTGCCCTGCAGCAACCAAAGTCTTGCATGGTTTTACTGTGCCTGGAACTAATCAGGAGAGTCTATTTATAGCTGGCCCAGGACGGCGCTACGAAAAGTTGACTGAAGTAGGTTAACGGCAAAAGACTTTATCACCTGTAGAAATGTGGAAAAGAGAGTCGCTAGGTTTATATTAAGTTCTTCTTAAGCAGCTGATGATTAATGGGATTTAGCTTAGTACCAATTTCCCTAGATTCTTGCAGTCTCTAAATAGATGTAAAACTTTCATATCTCAGAAGATTTTGTGTTGTTCCACTTAATGAATTAATAGTTTACTGAGAAAATGAACCTTTTTTCCCCCCAAATTATTTTAAGTTTTATCATATGATTTTTTGGGTTAGAGCTCGACTTGCAATGGTGTAATATAACTGATATTTATTATTTCAAGTCAGAAAGCCAGATTCACATTTATAACCATTTTCAGTATTTTAAATGGCAACTTAAAGGCTATTTAAGAAAACAAAGAACCTACAAAGCACTAATTGCCCACTCTTTGAATTGAACAAAACCAGGTTTGTGCAAAATAAGCAGCGTGTGACAGGAAATGCATCTTTAATGATTAACAGTGAGCTCCTCTAATGTCCTGGACAAAAGAACCCAGATTGGTTTCAGCCAATGCCAGTGGACCGTCTGTGTTGAAAAGAGAAGCATCTCAGTTTCTAAACTCAATCGACAGGATAAAGTGTGAGAGTTTTCGTCTGTCAACATGCTAGTTCAGGTGCCAAACAAAGCAAATAGTTGCCCATTCCCTGCTAATCCCTGGCTATTGGATGCTAATCCCCGTTTATGAACAGAAATGTGAAGGTTGTAGGTGATGCTAGTCGAGAATCAAAGGGCTCATTCATGTGCAACTTTGTTCAAAGTCCTTCTTGAATCCTGAATTTTGTAGCTTCTACATGGTGTTCGTTTGTAAAGTTTTAAGAGAGTATCAGTGGAATCAAACCATTGCTGGCAATTATTTTCTAGAATAACCCATAATAAATGCCAAATATTTCTCATTTTATAAATTAAACCACAATAAATAAATTCAAAACTTGTCTTTCTCCTTTAATGACTGTGACATCTACTTTTTGCAAATCAACAAAAAAAAAAAAAAAAAAGGTTTGTATTGGAGCCATTTAAAGAAATGAGACTAAGTTTTATAAGTCTAAACTTAAATCTGAACGGTTGTTAAAAATAGGTTTTTAAAACAACAGCGGATCAGTTGATTGACATTTACGCATCTCTTGACACAAGAATGCAGAGACGGTATTTCAACAACTTTATTTCTTTTCCTCACCGATGTAACATCCCATCTCTGGCTATTAACTGCATAAGCCAGCTCTATAAATAACACCAACATCAGAGAAAAAGTATCACCTTTGGATCCCTTTTATTCTTTCCCCAGATGTAATTTTTCCCAACACATGAATCAAATGACAACAGCCTGACATGTGTGTGTCTCGGCCGGCCAGCGGTCCCCCATGGCAATCGCTCTCTTTCTCCTACGCTCCAAACTGAGAGGCTGCATGCGGCCTCAACTTCTCCTCCAATCCATCATTGCCTCTTTCAATTTCCACCTTGGCCCTACAGAGGCCTGGACTCTTGACCAAGTGGGAAAAAGATTAAAATGGAAAAATGTTGCTTCGCTGCAGCAAGAGATTTGCTTTTGCGGTTTGTGGGTCTCCCTCACTCCCACTGTGTCAGTCTTTTAATAAAGGCTTACAGGTTCTGCATAATGTAGCATTAGATATCAAGGTTCAAGGGTCTTTGTAGGAAACTGATATTCCAACTTCTGGATGGGGCTGTAAATTCTCCACAGCTCATTTCAACTTATTCTCAGGTAACTGTGGGATTTGAATTGGACAATGCTGAAGATATTAAGAGCACCACATGTACTTTCTCATGTGGATTCATTAGCCTCAAATTGGTTGAAGCAGAAATAAATCAATTTGGCCATTCCCCCTGCTCCCTGAAGGACACGACCCTCAGCCGCAGCCTGAAGGTGAATGTATTCTGCAGCACACTGGTCCAGAGTGAACTACAGCCTGCACATGCTTTGTGTCTGCAGAACAGCGTGTCAAAGCCTGCACGTCTGAAGTGTTTTATTGATCTGTGTAACACTGGCCACATTGTTTAAAAGGTGAAAAAGCTATAAAAAATTCAAGAAATAAATATAAAAAAGTGGGATTAAGATGCACCATGAATAAATTGATTTTTTAAAGCATGTTAAATAAATTTTTTAAAGCATGTTAGGCAAACCGTGTTTTACTATGCTGAATCCTCCATAAAGCAGTTGATAAGTACCATGAATCAAAGCTAATGGACCTTTGTTATGGGTGTCCAGGCATAGCAGAATGCAGAAAAATATCCTTATTTGCATCTCCTGATCTTCATATTAAAAATCCAGGCTGTCTCACTATTCACTGCAACAGGGGGAGCTTTTAGAGCCACTGAGTTACTGGTGCAGTGCAGCGACGTAGAAAATTTATGATGGTTTCAGAACCAGACTGTTGGAGGGGCTGTTATGATATTGGGGTGGGTCTCATCCTGCAGAGCTGGTGAATTAAATTTTGTTACACAGCAATGATATTGATATTCTATCCACAGTCATTCCATGTGGACACAAACATATACATAATGCATACTTGGTGAGTTTTAAATTCTGTTTTTATATTTTGCGCTTCTGCAGCAAATTACAGACATATGTAACAATTACGCTATATTATTCTTTATGAGTTAAATTAGCAAATTAGGCTGGCAATCAATTCTGAATGCAGTTACTGGCAAAATCACATGTGCTCTGCTGCCATCTGCTGGCAGCTGAGATTATGAGCATGAACGTATATCTACACTGACGGCAATGAAAGAGTCTCAAATGTACAGTCACACAGAAACATAATTTTTCACAAGATTTGCAGTTTTATAACAGCCTGATCTTTTCTAGAAGGTTCTATGGAATAATGAAGTTCCATAATAATTTCACAGGCTTTAATTTTGAAATGTTTCTGTGAAGAATAAATATTCATAGTGTTGACCTTTCCATTTTGAGACTTCTGCAGTTTTCCCAGGGAACATTTCTCAAGGGTCTGGGTTTTGTTGTGTAACTGTTTTCTGGGGACAAACCACAGTTTCTTTATGCTTTCAAGATGTGGGAAGTTTTCAGACTGTAAAAATTTAAATATTGATCCCTGAGCCACTTGCTTGTCATTTTGCCTTAAGACACGTCACTCAATGTAAAAAAAAAAACACCTCAAGTTCTTAACTTGATAAATGGTTTAATGGGTTGAAATTAAAGTCACTTTTCAATATTTTTGAATTGAGGAAAACAATTATTTCTAGCACCACTCCATCTTAAAGCAACTTCAATTCAGCCAGAATGCAAAGTAAATTAACCTGACATATCACAGTAAATTCATTGAAATAATCTGGACTAAAACAAGTTGAAAGTTGTTTTTCCTATTATCTTTCATTGCATTTGAGTAAATTTGAATAAATTGCATTTTATCTAATAATTATTCACAGAAATACATGTATATATGCAAAATATTGAACACTGAAAAACAATTTTTATCAGAGTTTTAATCACCACTGCACTGAACTGTGCAACCGTTTCATTTCAAATGAAAAGAAAAAGTTTTTGATTTTAGGTTAACTCTAATAAGTATACAGTTCTTGTGATGTCACACATGAATATCAGCATTAAGACAGTTTTCAACCCAAGATATTACAGTTCTTATGCAAGCCTGCATTGAAGTGACAGCAGTGATTCATTAAATCTCCTCTTCAAGCACGAGAAAGCAACATGGGGTTTGCTTATTCCTGGACGCTCTACTGAGCATGGCCATGTTTGGGAGCCTGAACGTCCAGAGGGTACTACTGCCACCTGGCAGGTTTATAGCATGATCATTTGCATGCCGAGAGGTTATTTTGAGCGACACAGGAGGGAAGATATCATTAATATAAGACACCACCTAATGAGAAGAGACAAGAGACCCATATGTTGTGCGAATAAGTGGGAAAATGGTGAGGTGCAACTCAAAAACATGTCTATTACATGAAAAACTGGAGAAGAAAATTCACTATACAATGATTTCACAGTGACCTGTGGAAAAATAAAGTGTTTGTATCCCTTAAATCACAAACATAAACTTTGGTTTCTTTGAATAGAACAACACAAAATAGTGAATATTCTGATCACTAAAGTTGAAAATAATAAGAAAAATGCTTAATAAATTTCCTACAAATAAAAATCTGTAGTGTGGATTTATGTACAGCCTTCCAAGTTAATGCAGAATCACTTTTCACTGCAGCTGCAACATTCTTCTGTAACAGTTCAAGCTCAGTCAGACCGAATGAAAAGGTAAACATTGATTTTCAAGATCATGATGCTGTTTGTTCAACAAACCTGGGAGACTTTCACCAAACGGTCAAATATATTTTTACTAATTAGGTGATTTCTGAAGACAATTGGCTGCACCAAATATTAATCAAGGGTGTCAGATCATAGGTGGCTGATTATGAATGCACACCCCACAATTAAAATTAAGTTCAAAATAAAAACTGCAGAAACAAATAACCATTTATTATTTTCTTTCTCCTTTTACACTTATTTGCCTCTTTGTGTCGGGTTGGTCATAAAGCACAGTAAAATGCATTAAGCTTTACGGCAGCTTTATGGTATGAATACCTTTGGCAAAAGTTGCAGTGGTTTGTCAGTTTCATGCAGCTACCTATAACTTCAGCAGCATGGCACAGTCAAAGAAAAGCAGCCTGCTTTGGGATAGAAGAATTAATTTCCAATAAGAAAGAAAAGAAAGTCTAATATCAATGAAGCCATTAGCAACACCTGGACCCTGCTGCAGCTCCAGGTGCCTGACTAATATGAATAGAAATATAGATTCAAATGACAACCTCACAGCTACACACACAAAAATGGAGTGTATACACAACAACAAGAAAAGTTGGATTATTTGATCTACAAACTGCACCTGCCCTTTTGACATAAACCTAATCAGCACCAACTACAAATAATCAAGACAAGAAAATGGCTTTTTGTCATTTTTCTTCCTCTGCAGGGAAACAAATAATCACAGATGTACTTTAGGATTCCCTACAGTAATATTCATCACAGTCTATTAGCATGCTAAATTAAAGCCAAACTCAACTCGTTTATCATAACAACCGACAAGGCACAACAGAATTGGAGAACATCTGTCTCCACGTTTTATGGTAATGTCAGAAATGCAGCTGAGATACACAGCAAATCCAAAGAAGCGACTAGATAGAGAAGGACAAAACTGCCTTCTCCAACCATCCATGTTTTTCTGACTACACTAGGGGCCTTTTAGGAGAGAAATAAATCTGCATACATCAATAAAATCTTTTTGGGTTTAATGCTAGGGTAATAATTTGATTTGGATTGTTTAAAAAGTAATGCATCTACAATTGTCAGTGAATGAAACAACTCATAAATACAAATCAATTTATAAAATGGACTTTTAAAAACAATACCACAGCAGGAGAGATTTGTCTTTTTCTTTATAAGAGAGAAAGGCTTTATTTCTGTGCTGAAGGGTTTCTTTATAATAAACCTCTTTCTGCAGAAAAATGTCAGAGGTCTGTTGAGATTATACATCCTGGCAAGGAATCAATACAGAATGAGATACAAACCAAAGTAATTCACGGGACCTGTTCAAGGCATCATCAGTTGTGGTCATATTTCACAGGTGATCCTTTATGATCCAACAATATAAGGTTACTGCACTTTAAACTGTGCAGAGGGATTTTTTATTTAGATTTAACTGTTGGATCTTTGAAATTCTGTTGCTGTTAATTTCAGGTAAAAACTGTCCATAAAGAAACTACTTTATACTAATGATTTCTTTGCTAATGCCAGCCAATAGTGTGTCAAACAGCATTGTGTCCAGGTTGTTTCGTTTTGCTCTAACAAAACATCTGTAAATTGGCAAATTTCTGTAACTTGATGTTCTACAGAAAAATCCAAGAACACAAAACTGCAAATAGGTTAATTACCAAAAAGGTTTTCAGATTTTTGCATCTGTATGGTCATTCTTATCTTGATTAGCTTGCTGCTATGGTACCTTTAGGGTGTGGAGAGGCCCAGGTTACGATGCGGCGCACCAACCAACAGTTAAGTAGGACTTTCTTGGAGAAGCCATGGTTTTTATGCAAGTGCAGCTGGTCTTCCATCCACTGGGTTCCCTTGGTTGGTGAACACATGCCTCACAGCTCACTAATGTATCAGTGGAAAAAAAACAAACATAACTTGATATAAAAAGGATGGCAAAAATGCATTCAAGCAGATTTCTGTGACTTTTCTGCAAAAAAAGTAATATCAGAAAGCTTAATCAAACGTTTACCCATTTGCACTAGCTAACAAAAACACAAACAGTCCCTACCAAGGTGGTGTCCAAAAATAGTTACAAGTTAAAGTACCAGTACTATTCCTGGTACTTTAACTATCCCTTGAAACCAATGGTGTTACAAGATCTCATACCTCAACATCGTGAATTATTAAAACAGCCTGATATTCTTTTGTCAAAATGAAGTCTGTCCCACAAAGCTAATGGTTAACCAGTAGCATCTCTTTTGGACCTGTTTGTTAATGCTAAATTAAAGGCTTAGCACTAATTCCAGACTAATAGGAGATTCTTTTGAATACAGTATAAGATTTATAAAACATTTTCTATTTATGGAAAATAAAAAGGAGCATTTTAAAATTAGTTGAGTCAGAAGCCATATCAGACAGTTTTTAAGCATGGTGAATATGCAAACCTGGCTAACAGTTAGCTACTGATGCTAAAAATAGAATCTGTTTGTAACATTAAAATGTCAACACAATTAACTCCTAAATCAGAGACAATTATAACAGTTATGTTATCATAACATCGTGATATGTTTTGCATCAATAAGTAAAACATATCACGGGTTTTCTTAATACAGTGCAGCTTTCCATTGGAGCACTTTTTGTAATCAGTGCTAATCTAAAAGGCTATTGACTAGTTAAATATATATATATATTCCCTTTTACTATTCAGAATTTCAACAAGGAACTGGATCATCAGATTTAAATAAACAGTTTTAAATTGATTAAATCTCTTTTCCATTTTATTCATGCAAAACACAAAAAGGATCAGCTAATGTTTCTGAGCCACTTTTTATTGGTTTTTGTAAGCTCTGTGAAAGTTTAATGTTTGGCAAACCATAAGCTGCTAATGATGTTGGCATCTGGTTTTTGGTTTTTATTGGATGCCAAAACAGTCAGGATTGTAAATAAGAGCTTTTCCACAGTTTTTAATGAGTCCAGCTTGCATTTAATCATCTTTAGATCAGAAACTAAAATGCTTAAACTGATAAAACCTGAACTGGATTATTCTCTGAACAGATTTGGCACACTGTTTGCAATCCATGAAATTTTGTTCTAGCTATAAAAGCACAAAAAAGAGAATTTTCAATCATTGTTTTGACAAAACTGACGAAACTAAAGTTAGGGCATGGTTTGAAGGTTTATAGTGACACTAAACTAAAGGACTATTTCACAGTTTTAAGTAATTGACTGCATTTGAGGATCTTTGGTTAAATACTTATATAAATCCAAATGGATAATTTTGTGCTGAATAGATATACTTTAAAACACAGTTTGAGATTCACTAATTATTTGTTTTTGTGAAAATACAAAACAAGGAGCATGTTCAGAGTTTGTTCTACTCCAAAATTAGACAAGAATCTACAATATGTGACATGTCCACAATTCTTTTACACCCCTTATTTAAGGTTCCTCACAGCCAGTTTATGATTTGTAAAGATTCACACTACACAAACCAAAACATTAGGTTTTCCCCAAAATAGTTAAAATCTCATTTCACCAAATTCTCCAGAGCCAGATGTGTCTCTACTGGGAGAGATGCTAATTTTAGGATGCTTCACCCTCCAGTTATACACAAGCATAATAAAGTGGAAAACATTGCAGTGTGCCCTTTCTGAGAAAAATAATTCCTTATTTCATGTGTACTGAGCTGCAGCTTCAAGAAGATAAATTTTTATTTTAATGCTGTTTTCACATTGGGTTTGAAGACATAAATAAAGCAAGCAATACCCTCTTGCTTACTTCTTGCTTAACAATATCCGATTTTGAAATGACAGCAGCAAATATGTTTGACATGATCAGAAGGAAGAGAAACAATACATCAAGAATGAAAACAATGCTAAATAAAACACGATCAAATGACACCCAGCCTTGGATGAGCCACGAATGCATCACCCTGAAGGTCCAATTATACAAACAGAAGTTAAATCCAAATATCACTGATCACTCAGCTGCTCCAACTGCAGAGCTTTTTGTTCTGTTGCCTCAGATCAGAGATTAGCATCATCCTATGCAAAGAAATTTAGATCAAGCAACCATCAGCTGTTCCTTCAGGCATTTCCTTACCTTGAGGTAAAAGAGAGAGGGTGTGCTTCTTCTGCTTTCTTAGGTCTGCAAGTGATCCTCAGGTTTCACACAAGCTTTTTCCCTTTCCTGAGCGGATCAACAGAGTGTAAAGTGGGTGGTAGGAGGAGGAGGAGGAGAAAGAGGAGAGTGGGGGCTGCACAATAAAGCAGCATCAATGAATGGAAGAGAGACTGATACACTTCCTAAAGGACACTGTGGCTACAAGTTAGAGGACGGATTTAGAGGTGATATTCAGAGTCTCTGGAAGCTCCATTGACAGGAAAAGTCTTTGAAAAAAAGTCTCTCTTGAGTCCCTGAGCTCCCTCCAATACATTAGTGTCACAAAATTGTAAATTTTACTGAGGCAGATCAGCAATGGTCTGTGGTTTATTCTTCAACGGAACACAGATGTTTTTTATGCTAAAATACTTTCAATTCTATGCAACTAATTTGTTTGCCAATTTAACTGTGTTAATTTAATGAAACAGTTTTACAGAATTAAGGCTATATAAACATCAGGAACTGTGTTTATCTGCAGGACTCTCCTGGTCACACTTGTCAGATTGTATAAAATAGCATCACATTTCTGAAATAAATATTTTTCTTGGCATAAACCTTTTTTTTTTCTTTTTTCTTTTTTTGCACCTCGGTAGTATTTGTACAACTAATTTTTGGGAGTTCCCCAGTTGTTTTTGAGCAATCACAAAACTTCTGTAGCAAGGCAGGTGGTTTGTTATTGGGTTGGCAGCATACCGAGGAGAGTGGCATCGATTTCAATGTCAATGTCTATTGTATTTATATAACACTTTATAACAATAAGGGCTGCACCAAGGTGATTTACAGCAAGCAATACAGATGGCAAAGAGGAGACAATAAAAGATCAAGAGACTGTGAAATACATTAAAAACATAGGAAAGGTTGAAAAGCAGAATCCGGTTAACAATATTAACTAGGGTTCAAAGTCAACATGGTCTTTGAGAGTTTCTTAAAGTGGTTAATGCCCTGAACAAATTAATGTGAAGAGGTAGGTTGGCATGGAGAACAGTGCCAGCTACTGCAAATAAATGTGGTTATTTGACGTTAGGGTTCTGGATGCAGATTGTTAAAGGTCACAGTGAAAAGATGGTTCCAGACCAAAGAGTCTTGAAGACTAAGAGAATCTTGAAATAATCCTGTAAAAAGCCAACAACGGTGTTATTAGCTTACATTTTCGCCTTCCCTCAAGGAGCAAAATGCAGCATTTCTAACAACCTGTAAACGATGGAAGGACTGATCAAAAACCCTTAGAAGTGCAATATTCTGAAGTGTGTAATAGTAAAAGTATGGAAGTATGGGTCCTTCGGGAGAAAGTATAATCTTACTTTCACTAAAAGTCACATCTGAAAGAAACTTCATTAACAGTGACACCAAACAAAGTGAGTCACTGAAGCTAGACAACCAGTTTCCAGAATACGTATAACAGGTCTTAAAAACCTGATTTGAAAACCAATATTCTACCACATCCTTTCTTTAAAATATTTTAATGATAAACCAATGAAGTGATCGAGTAACCAGTTTTCTCGCATTCTTTTTCTTGCTTGTAAGAAATACAATTATGACTCTTTGATGGCATTAACTCATGTATACGAATTCACAAACATCAGATCCTGTGCCTAACTGATAAATAGTTAAGCTTAACAGGATACAGCAGGATCCTCTAATTGCTTCCACTGAGTGGATCAAGGGATGTTCTGTACCTGAGAAGACGGCAGGGGGGAACCTGAACAGGGAACCGGGAATGCAGCCACGGTTTCTCAGCAGGACAAGACACGCTCACGGCTGAACAGATTGATCCCTTGTTGTGGGATGACAAATGTATGTATGTAGAGATATTTTGTTCATTGTGTTGTAACGTGTAAGATAAACTGGCACTGAAAAGGCCTGGACAGCTTAGTGCCAACTGCTGAATTATTTATGTACAAGCATCAGCTGATCTCAGCTCACTGATATTTAAGACCACCCAACCTCACAACATATATCAACTGTAAACCAGGTATCTTTTACTCTCAAGTCCAGACATTCAAACTCAACAATAGCAATGCCATTTTCTTCTATGCAAAGTAATGTTTAGTAAAGTTTATTTGGAATGCGCAGTGCTGGCCCGTGGGTTGTAGCTGTGTCTACGTTTCGACAACTTTAAAATTGTCCTAACATGAAGCTGCAAAATGTTATACAATGCTTCTCTTGGTTTCTCATTTCCAACAATGGATTTAGTGAATCTCTTTAAACTATGAGAAAGGTTCATTGTAGATTGATCTAGCATTGGTAGCAATTATTAGATCAATATTTCTTTCAACTTTTGGGAATAAACTGAATTACCTTTTATTAGAGGCAACTGCCATTTCAAAATGCCACAACTTTTCTCATCAAAAGTTAGGTCTCCCTCATTAGGAGATATGCATTTGCTGTCCACATGTGACTTCATGTGGTGCAGGAAGCAGTTCACCAAAAGGGGGCAGGGAAGAGGACAGGGTCCTGGAATAATCATGAAAACTCCTAAATATTTCCTATACTCCACACAGGTAATCAAATCATGCAATATGCATGGTCCTTATGTATAAATTTGAGAAAAAAATAAATAAATAACCCATTTTGAATGCATGTCAATAATTCCTGGCTCCACTTAAAAATTTAAATTATACCAGAATCACATATTCAGATCAAAAATTAAGTGACAAAGGACTACAAAATTACCAAAAGCATTTAATGCCTACAAAATTTAAATAATTTTTACATTTGAAAAAAAAAAAATCTTAGTGATTATTAGTTTATTATTTTATGAAATTGACTTAAAACATATCTGAACAACACTACTAGTTTTTAATGCTGCATACCAGTAATAGTCATGGGCTTTGTCTGCCCACAACTCAAAACTTTCTGGGAAGCCCTGAGGGTGAATCTAAACCGTTATTATGGGCTCAGGGTATGAAGGCGAGAGCTTTCAGCCTGGCATCATGTTACATCCACATGTGAAACTCCTATTTTGAGGTAAAACAGGAAGTAGTTTATGGGTCGCTTTGTTGGGAAGCAGTAAACTACTATATCCTAGCCAACAGTACATTCGTACAAAAAGCATTAAAGAAGTCCAAATTAAATAATTTATCTAGCAACATCTTGGGCATCTGGCGGGGAAAACAAAGACATTTGAAACTGTAAACCACCAATGATGCTATTATTTTATTTTTTTATGAGTGTGTGTTTGATCATCTCTAGTTTGCACTGGGCTTAGAAAAAAGTAAATATTTAAACAATTAGTAATATCAGAAAAGAGAGCATTTTCAAATCCTTTTGTATGAGACATTCATAAAGACAGTAATAGACCAGTCAAGCCTAAATTTGATTATTCTACATCAGCTATGGATTTTATGCACAAATGAGTGATTTTTAAACTTCAACTCAAAATGTAAAAATATAAAATAAGGCATTGCTAAAATGTAATTTTCTTATTGTGCATCATATCTTTCTGTAAGCTGGATGCATCTTTACACCTCTACTATTTAAAGACATGCATTTTGTATTCAAATGAAATCAAGGGTGATGTACTTAGAATACATCTTTTCAACACAAATGGAGATAATTGGTGCCAACACAGACTTATCAGTGAGTACCTAAACCACAGGACAGCTGTGGAAATTACACTCTCAGTAATAAAACTTGTTAACTCCAACAAGATAATAAGTGGTAAACAATCACCAGAGCCTGCTGCCAAAATGATGCCATTAACAACTCAACAGAATGCCATCAGTGCAAAGATGAGTTTTAAAACCAGGCTTTGTTGAAAGATTACATCCTGTCAGGCAAACCACAGCATATTTCATGCAGACTACAAATATGTAAGCGGGGTGGAGCCCTAATCACAAGTCATCCTCTCAGATTTGATTATCTGTCCTGCTCAAGATGCCCAATGAAAAACTCCTGAAATATAATCCACATACATTAGATGCTAACAGAAGCCCTTAAGGTGCTTTGTGGTATGCGTAAGAGAAATAAGAGTGAAGCTTCAGATCTCCTCCGCACTTTTCCACTGCCTCTCTAATACAGACACCCACCTACAAGATTTATCCTAAAATCAATTCATGCAGCTCATGTGGAATGGAAATGTTTGTGTTCTGTTATCAAAGCTCTTGCTATATCTGTGTATAAACAACAGGGAACGTAGAGGGGGGGGAAATCTAGCACACTTTCTATGCTGATTGAAACTGCAGCTCACCTTGTTAAAAAGCATTCTCTGATGTACTGAGGAAATGCATCAACACTAGAAACATCTTCCAGAAGAAACAAGTTTGTTTAAAGTAGCATCGTACTACGAGTCTTGTTATACTTCTTTCTTTTAACCTCTAACTCTTTGTGAGGACTTAAAGGGATTCTAAACCTCAGAATCTACAGATGGATTTGGAGAATAATAATGTAGCATATTGTAAGGAATTGAAAATGCAGATAAAAGACAAAATGATTTGTTTAAAACAAGCAGAGCATTTCTAGAGAGTCATCCAGGATAAAGAACAGGCTCATTACAGAGGCCATTACCGGCTGAAAAAGAGGTTTGAAACCAAAGAGTGTCCACTGAATTAAACACGCTCACCTCCATTATCTTTAACGACCACTGAAAACTTTACTGAACATAGTTAGCTTCTTTTACTCATTATCTAAATAGTAAGAAATTTTATGAATCATTGAAACAAAATGTTTGGGTTTTTGGAAGTAAACTTTTATTTTGGCCAAATAAAAATTCCTAGAAGATTTAATTTTCCAGAAAGTTGAAATAAGATTGGGTTGGATATAAACATAGATGTATTTTCCTTGGCTTGTGCCAGTGCATCTGTGGTGCTCAATTTACTAACAAGTTGAGTTTTTCTTAATGTTCCTCGTCAAACGTTTGTACTGCTTCAGTAATAGTAGGCTAATATATGACCCATCCAGTAAACTGCACAGATATTTGTCTTTGAAATAACTTTCAGTCTGAGCAGACTGAAAGTTGCTTTCTAGGCGTCGTTGCCAGATTAGAGGATCAGCTGGGTCAAAATTTCTATCAGTGTCTCTCTGATTAGACCTCGGGTCTAATTTCTTAATACCTGAAGATCAAGCTGCTCCACCTCCATCTGATGCTCCTATTAACATCTGCTCTCGGTCAGAAACAACCAATCAGAGCAAGGAGAAGGATCAGCACTGTCAATCATGCTTATGTACTTGCTGCTCAATGTCCTAATGGCGACAACTTACCTTTATGGGAAAAATGTAAAGGCAGGCAGAAGAGCTTGATTTTTTCCAAAGATTATTTTTCTTTCATACAGTCACGACATAGAAAACAGACAATATGTAAAAAAAAAAACACACAAAAAAACAGATTGTTTATAAAAGCTACCTACTGGAGCTTTAAACTTTTTGCTCTCTGCAATGTAAACTGACAACATCTGACAGAACAGATGAACAAGTAATGAATTGTTTGCAAACTTTTTAAAAACTGCTGCCTTATCTTTCCAAGCCTTTCATAAACTTATAAAGATGCACATGAATTACACAGCCACTGCAGAACACCCAGCACAGTTGGGAGCCATAAACCAGAGCGCTCGTTATTCTCTACTACAATTACTTGAAGCAAGCTGCTCCTTTCTATGCAACTTCCTAGTTCCAATGTGAAGGTGGGTAGAGCCCCTGGTGGTTCAGAGTTACTGGGTCAGCTAGCAGTCAGAGAAAGATATTTCAGCAAACACACACCTGTTTCTTCCTGATTTCTCACACACTGACCCTGCCCTTGTCCTATGAAGTTGAAGCTAAAATTAGAATTCATGAGGGAGGCAGCCTGAGGGATTAAAGAAACTGCAATGCAGCAGTTCAGAGAAGGGACCTTCAGTTGGTAAATATACTGTTATGTACTGGTGGTTTATTGCGATTTCAATTAAAAAATTGACTTGATGGCATTCAAAACTCAGTCCATCTTCTTTTGAATTAAAAATCTGCATTTTGGGGGAGCAAACAGATTTATTTAATTTCTTCTGCAATTACAAATAGCCAAATTTTGGTATATTATACCAAATATTCTAATACTACAGCAAATGTAACAACCTAATGTAAACCAAATAAAAGAGTTGTACATAAAGCACAAATATCAAAGTGAAATGGTGACATGTATGCAAAGTGTGCAGATTTCTCTATAAAAAAAAAATAAGTGTTGGAATGCCTCCATAAGTTATTGAACCACAGCATCTGCCATCTGAAGATAACAGTGGGTCTTTATCGGTCAGCGTGTTCACAGACTATACAAGCGTCCAGAGGGAATCGAGGACACTTTCTGTGAAAGGATGCGTGTCAGTGTGGTAGCCAAGCAGACAAAAGGACCTATCGTATCCAGAGGTTTATGTTGTAAGGTCACTTTCATTTTCTCAGGAGATGCACTTCATTTTCAGGTCATTAAACAAAAGGGGCGAGTTGTTTCTCACTGCGTAGCTAATGCAGGCTTATCAGGATAGTTGCCTAACATTTCTAATTGCTTGGAGAACCATAAAGCACTATACAAGCAACTAATGCAGAATTTCAAATTTATTTAATTTGCTTAAATACCCACTCAACAAAGCAAAGTTGAAAGTGTAAAGTTACAGTAAAAAGTAATTGTGTTTTGATGTATTGAATTAAAGTCTGTGCACTTTAAAATCCATTTTGGTTTTCTACTAATCGGATCAGCTCACTTGGGTAACAATAGGCCAACAAAACCACATCATCTAGAGATGCAAAGATTACAATATTGTGATCATTTTCTAATGAGACAACATTGGAATAGTATTCATTCAAACCGTTCTGCCACAAATGGTGATTAAAAAGCCAAAGTCAAACTATCTGTGCAAACGTGCTGTAAAACAGGGTTTAAATGATTCAATCAATGATAAAAGGCTGACATTTTAAACTGTCTTGCATCTTACATTGGGGACTAGCATAGTAAGAATTACTAAAACAGCATCATCTATATTTTAGATTAATGAAATGTTGCCAAAACCAGCGTGGTTTTTGACAGACATTTTATAAAATCCAACTGATAAAATGGAGTAACTGTACTGGTCAGCTTTTTTTGCATCTAAAGTCTCGCTCACTCCGACTCTCCTTCAGCAACAATAAATTTCAGATGTCAACTTCTTATATCTTGTCTCTTAGTCCAACTTATTTTTCAAGCACCTGACTGATACTGTAATGGCAGACAAAGAGTCATCTCTACTTAGTAACTGCACCCATTCTCTAAAGTATTTTGACCAGTTAAACATGGTAGTAGATATATATATTGCTAATTTGATAAAAATCTGATTTTTGAATGTCAGACCAATTGCTAAGTCTGATTGTCCGATTCCGCCCACCAGCTGATTTCTTGGTGTATAATGTAAAGAAAAGAAAAAAAAAAAAGCTCAGGACGTGTACAGTCCCAAACCATACACCCTCTAAATAAATCCAGTACACAAACACCACAAACGGCATCTGGCATAACAGAAAGCCTTGGCTGCTTCACAGTGCAGTCAAACGTACCCTACCTTAGCCTAAAGCACTTCTTCCCTGTTCAGAGAGATGAACTGGGAGAAAATAATAAACTACAATGGCTGAACATAACTCTATATTGCGTTTCAAAATTAAACCAGTTTTAAATAATTAATTTCAGCGTGATTTTACATAAAAGCCAATGCAAACAACAATCATAACAAATGACAAAGCTAATTAGAAGTTGAGATGGTTATTTTTGAATCCCAAGATGCTTTCTTTATCAGATATCATGTCAGTGAATTACCTACAATTTTGAAGATATACAAAAAACATAAGAAGCTCTTGGTGAGAGAATCCATAAAAGTATTGCATTGTATTTCCACAATCAGCCACATGGTGGCACCCTTGCACACTGAATAGAAGAAACATACAGTAGATAATTCTTTACTTTGCTTTTTTACTAGGTGTTTTTTTCCACAGATGTGATTTAGACTACTGATAAAGAAATTGTATTTGAGTTTCATCAACTGATGTATTTTGCTGCTTTTCTTCTGAGTTATTTTTAGACTAACCCTAATTATTAAGGCAGACTCATTATGACTGCACATGTTTGTGTGCTCCACATGTCATAATCTCCAGATGGATTCAAAGATATGTTTATTATTGTGTTGTTGGCCATCTATATTAAGCACTGGCAGCCAACTTGTAGGACATGGACTTTGGGAGGAACCAGTTTCCAGAAAAGGCTTATGAGCCACCCGCTTACTGGGACGAGACAGACGGACCCTTCAGTTGGCCACTTATGACTCCACATATGGCCTGCATGATGTTCAGCAATGACACCATTTCATTTCATGAAGGAATTCTTGGTCAAGTTGTTCTATTTGTTTGAAAATGTAAAAAACTAGGATGATCTACAAACAAATTTCCTCGTCAAAAGGCTAAATCAAAGCCAATTTCTGCTTTTTTATGTTAACAGCAGGCTACACTTTTGTCTTTTCACAGATAAAACAAAAAATCTGCTTTCCAGCAGAAGATCAGCAAATATCAAATACTTTGAAATAAGATGACAAAGCACCAGTCAGCACTGACAAGTACTTTTTATTCTTGATGCACACAAGTTAGAAAAACCCACTTTAGTTAGAAATAGCTTAGTAGAAGTATAATTTAATATTTAAAATAGACCCATCGACTTATTTACATCAGGGCTCCAACACCTTTAACATTTCCATCCAACTAGTGAGCTCCTTTTTAGAATATGTACAGTTTATACATTCCTCTAACACAGAGCACCATTTCTCTTATCCACACTTTAAACTACAAAAGACAAAAGAACATGATTTTCCAATGAGTCAAATGCATTGATCCAAGAAATTCAGGAATCAGCTACCAGGAAATAGCTGTTTGACTAAACACACATATTTGAAGTCAGAGCAAAAATTAAAAAAACTTAATATCGGAAACTATGAAAAAGAAAGCTGGGTGACGAACAACCCAAGTTTTTCTTGACACCATGAGTATTGAGAAAGATGGCAACGAATCTGAAAAAATAAAAGACGCCTTTCTGTTAGACCAATCATATTACAACTAATGTGGGCAGCCTGAAATGGAAGGGTATGGAGTTTTTTAAAAACTAATATCTATATTTTAAGAAATAGCTCTCTAGTTTTAGAGATGCCCTTTAGTTGACGGGACAAAAATAAATGGGTAGCAATGTGTTATGCTTC
The DNA here is from genome assembly GCF_000485575.1 of Poecilia formosa. Taxonomy (NCBI): domain Eukaryota; kingdom Metazoa; phylum Chordata; class Actinopteri; order Cyprinodontiformes; family Poeciliidae; genus Poecilia; species Poecilia formosa. The sequence goes on along the minus strand of NW_006800050.1, from coordinate 1,485,681 downwards.
TTTTTTTTTTTTGTCCTAAGTGAATGTAGTCCATCTATAGCGTGACCTTGGTAACAGAAAAGAAACACATTTTCCAGCTGCGTCCAAGCATTTCTACCCGGTTGGCACCAACTGCTTGGCACTCTATACAAAGACGGCAAATAGAGTGGATCTGTGGCATAAACAAGCCAGTGGGTGGAAACATAAACATTTGAGATTGCCCACTTTTTTCAGTGTTCACACATCTCAGAGCATTTATAGCAACAAAAATTGCCGTGATGTCTCTCGCAGATCTGTTCTACATCCCAGTCACCCAGCTTGTGTTCATATATCCAGCTCCATGTCTCCCTTTCTTGTCTCCGCGTCCACCCTCTTTACTTTGGACTACTTATTCCCTTATTATTTTCTGGCTTGATTCCCAAGGCAGATGGTCCTTACAAGCAGATGCTCCCCACCCAATCCACATGAAGGAACAAACAAAGGCTGGAAGCAAAGCAAACAAAATCTGCTTCCCAGCAGAAGACCAGCAAGTATCAAAGAAACACTTTGAAATAAGATGACAAAGCATCTTTAGTGTAAAATGGACAAGATTAACAACAGAAAAGAGAATTATCAATGAAAATACAATGAAATGATACAAAAAGTGTAGTGACCATTTGTATTAGGCCCCCTTTATTGTGTTACAACAAATCCACTGCAGCCAATTTCCTTCAAAAGTCCTTTAATTAGTCAACAGCCGAAAGTTCACCTGTGTGTAATTAAGGTTTATGAAAACATGAATGGAAAAGACACGGGACAGAGGCAGAGGTCCACCATTCAACAGGATAACTACCATAAATAAAGCAAAACCTGGTGCCCATCTCCAGCAACCATCAGGTGAGACCCAGGCTTCACTCTGGACAGGTCACCAATTAATCGCAGGGCAACACAGAGACACAAAGAACTGAACTATGAACACAGACAATTTAAAGAGATCAATTAACCTTGGTCATGTTTTCTGAACTGCTGGAGGAAGACGGAGTACATGGAGAGAACCCATGGATGCATAAGGAGAACCTACAAACTCCATCCAGAAAGACCGTTCAAAACCAAGACCTTCTTGCCAACTGCACCACTGTGCAGCTCAGTTTGCCAACACAAACTTTTCAATTAAAGGACATTAAAGCTACAAGTCAAGCAAAAAAAGGAAATATTTATGTGTAAAGAAAGTCACTGATGACAGTTTGCCATGAAAGGCAGAATGAAAAGAAAGGGAAACGAATGCAAAGATGTTACGGAAGTTACGATAACGATTTAAAAGAGTGTCAATGTAAAGAACTGTTGCACTAAGGAAGCAGCTGTTAGGAACAAACCTCATGGCTCAGTAGATCAACAATAATCTTAATAGGTGGTTGTAAAGCATAAAACAAATTCTCCGATTACACCATGTGGGACTTAGTGAAGAGTAAATGGTAAGGAACTGAGGAATCACAATGATTTAGAAAAGAAAACGCAAACATCTGCTCATGTTTTTAAACCCTAAGTTTGCAGTGCTCATGATATTCCTCCCCACCTAAATTATAAGAAACGAAAATAGAATAAAGCAAAAAGCAATGTAGACCATACTACTGGAGGCAAACTTTGTAATAATGACTACACATATTCAAGTGGGGAAAAAAAGCTTGGATATTCATAAATTCACCCAAAATATATTTAACCACAACAAACGACAAAACATCTTCATTTCCTCCAACTGTGTGATCCTACTTGTGCACATTTACAGTCTGGATTGTTTATCCCTTCATGACTAATGCATTCGTTTGTAGAGCTTTACTCCTTAACGGCACTTAGATCTGTGCATGCAATGAGCATTGTTTCTCATTTTTACAACATGTATGGAAATTGCTGGTAACGAGAACACACCATTTTCCTAATAATGACTCTGAAAAAGACCTAAGAGCACAAAATAAATGTCAAATCAGGTACAAATGCAGAATCTGTAATTCTTATCTTTAACACGAGATAATGAGAAGTCAGTTAGGTGAGCAAATAAACATTTTCCTGAGTCAGGCATAATGGGTAGTTAACTACCTTCTGGCTTATGTGAAACAATTGAGGAGCCTGAGGGGAAGCTATGGACTCTAACCGAGCCATCATTTTTCTGAATGAAAGCCAAAGTACTGCAGAGAGGGGAAACCATCAGAGAATTAATGCAAATTATGTGTGCACATATTCAGAAAAAGTACTTTAAAACTCGTTTATATCCAAATAATTTGCTGAGATTAGAAGACAGTCAAATTATATAAAACATAATGTTAAAATATGAAACTAGGATGTTTTATATGACATAGTATGTCATTGAGTTGCAATAGCAAATAAATATGAAACAAACAACATTCTTTTGCCGTTTAGCGTTGCTTTCGATTATCGTAGAGAACCACAGTAGTTTTAATATTAAAGCTGAATTTTACCCAAAAAGAATGGGTTCTGCTGCTGTGCCGGGTTTTTTTTTTTTTTTTACATTAATGAGTTTCTGGGACACTGTGGACCCATCTCTGCATTTTATTATGCAAACAAAAGAAAATGCAGACACAGAGATGATGTTTATGAAGCTATGTAAATAAACAGACCCAGTTCTGTCACTTGATTGTGAACTAAAATGAGGCTTTATGAGGATTATAATTTCTTCTAATTCACAATTTTCATTTACGTTTGTATTTCTACTCATATTCCACTTTACTTAAACACATTCCTTCAATAAAAACTTCAAGATGCCTCTTAAATACAAAGGGACCTAAACATCATTTGTACACAGCTGAGAAATTAATTACAGCAAAACTACAACTGTCATATGATTAGTTGTATTTTTGAAGTAGGACTTTGTGGGGTAGTTACTAGCAGTCAGTGTCCTACCTGCAGCAGATCATGGCCTTAGCACCTTAGTTTATATCAGGGGTCTCAAACTCCAGTCCTCAAGGGCCGCTGTCCTGCAGTTTCTAGATGTGCCACAGGTACCAAACACTGGAATGAACTGGTTTAATTACCTCCTCCTTGTGTAGATCAGTTCTCTGTTGCTAATGACCTAATTATTCTATTCAGGTGTGGTGCAGCAGAGGCACATCTAAAAGTTGCAGGACAGTAGCCCTCGAGGACTGGAGTTTGAGACCCCTGGTTTAAATAAACAGAAATACTTTTTTCTGTTGTAAAACAAGCAACTGGATCATGCATCAGTGCTACAGCACGATAAAAATACATCTGCAGTATTTTTGCATGAGTTCTAACAAAAATACTACAGTACTACAGCCTATGGTTTCATACAACATAAAAAGGTTGTATGACAGCTTGTAGAATAGAAATATAGGATATGTCTATTCTATTTACAAGAAATACAGGAATTAAGATTTCAATAGATTTTTAACCCATTAAGATTCATCTATAAGACCAAATATGGGTCTACTTAACAGACACATACCACAATATCCTATTTAAGCATATAATTATGTGAAAAATATTGTTGTGTAAGCACACTGAGTGTTAGCTTATGTGTGTTGGTGAACCATTATGGCTCCTCCAATCAAGCTGCTCATATTGTTGGCGCGTCATCTCCTGATTAACGTTATTACTTACACCTGTGTCCTCCCCGCTTCAACCCAACTCCCAACGAGTTTTTTTTTTTTAAAGTCAGTTCATGAAGCTTCATAAATTTAACATGCGTCATTGCCTATTTATTTCTTCAGAGAAGGCAAAAGTCCAGACATGACAAAAACTTATTGAAAAAAGAAAATAAACCGAAATTTAGGAAGCAAACCTGAGCAAAACATAAAACAAATAGGTCAATTCAACATTGCCTGTCAGAAAATAAAAGAAAGTTAACTGATATTATTAAAAACATGTAAATGAGTTTATAAATTCCAATTCTTTAAATAATAAATTGGCGGAAAAAACAACAACTTTCCCACAATGAATCTTCTTACACGAGGCAATATTAAAGTGACTTGTGTCTGACAGGCGCTTATATCAAACCAGCTGCATGCCTAGAGCCAGCAGACGGATAATAAATTAATAAATAATATTCACAACAATGGCAAAGAGGCTAAAACATGCCACATCTGTCCTACCAGTTGATGAAACCGCAGCATCCACGCGGGCAGAAACTGTCACCACTCTCTTTGCATCCATTCCAGAGAGGAGAGGAACTGGCTCCAGTCTTAAATGTTTTGTTTCTAAGCCACGGGAGCTTTAACCAAGCTGAAAGTGAGGGAGCGGATGAGAGACGAGGACTTGCTGCTCGTTCTTAACTCAAGTTTCGTTGAGGGGCGCAGGTTCGTGCACGCGGTTCTCTCAGACACGAGCGAGAGCAGGCAGGCGCGTACACCGGAAGGTGATGACGTTGACGTTGGTCGGACCGTAGATTCGCGTTCTTAGTCAACTGTGAGGTGGAAACGTCGTAAAACCATTTTTAACCTCAAGTTACAGGCGCAAGAGAAGTATGTCTACCAGCTCTCGACATCTAGAAACTAAAAAGTTCCTAATTTGCAAGATAGATGAAGCTCAGTCTCGTATGAAGACGTCGATTTTTAAGCATTGTCGCATATTTTGACTCTATCAACTCATGAATAAGAGGGTTCAAAGTGTGGGTCGTGAACCATTTGTAGCTCCTGAACTGATTCTGAGTGGCTCCTGGGTCCAGTTCCAAAATGACACAAATTTGACCCACCAGCACAAATTGATCCAGATGGAAGCTTTTAATATTTTCCATAATGGAAAAGTATTTGTGTTTTTATAGCCAAGTGTTTATTGTAAGTAGCTCCACATATCCACAAAACTTCACTCAAAAGCAGACTTCAGTCCACCCAAATCTACCTTTTATTATTTTTATTAAAGCATTCTTAAATAAAGAGTTATCAAAATTCTGTAACTATTGTTATGAAAAGGCTAAATTTGTTGCTATTTCACCCTCACACTCAATAAATTATGGATAAAAAAAAACAAAAAAACAATTTTTTGATCTGTGAGTGCTTTGCTTGACAACCTTGGCACCTGTGACAAAAGTTTTGGACAGTTCCAGATTTTGCCACATTGACCAAAATCATCCAAGTACTGGCTGGAATGTCAGACATGTTTGTCTTAAAATAAATAAAATCTAAACTTTTTGGGTCCCCTGTTCTCAATTTTCTTAGTCTTGGGTCATTATTTAGTCAATTATAAGAACTGACACAGGTCACATCTTTTTTTCCCAAACCCCCAACATCTGACAAATCTTTAGAAGCCCTTTCGAGATACCACTAGTTTCGAGGGTTATGTAATTCTGCACCAAACAATTCCTCTGGGTGCCGCCTATCGAAGAGGGGAATCTGCATAACAGTTGCTACAGGTCATGCACAGTCAGTGCTTAGTAATCTCACTTGCTGTTGTTTCTTTCTTGTATACACACACACACACACACACACACGCACACACACACACAGTGTTATAAGTAACAAATTACATAAGTTGATGGAAAGAAGACTTAACATCTGCTCGAAACAGCACAGAATAAAACGTTACTATAGGAAGATGAGCCTGGCATGCTTCTTGGTAAATCAGCTGTTCTAATGATCAAAATGTTTTTCATGAACACTTCACATATCCGTCTTGGCAGCCAAAAACAGCAAATGCAAATGATCGTCTAGCTCCGTCTCCCCAGAGTACCACAGAACAAGAGAGGTTTCCGTCAGACGGTGATACTTACTCTTTTCAATTAAAGACATGCAGACGGATTTGGACAAACGGGAAGCTGTTTATTCAGCAGATCGGACTGGAAATGGCTGACGTTTCTAAAATAAAATCATAAAACTGTAGCCTCATCTTTGTTCTGGCCTTGATGTGCCTTTCAGCCTCTGAAAGTAATTTTTAGACATTTATTTCTGGAATATGCTCTCCCATATGCAGGTAAGAGAATGTGAAGTGTGCCTCTAGAACTCATTTGCTTCATATAATCAGGCGAGTAAAGAAGCATCTTTATTTGCAGACCAATACATTTGGTGATTCGTAATGACCTTGATGAATGCCACAAAACCAAAGATGATCTGCAAATAAATAAATAAATAAAGCTCTCGTTGCTGGAATCTTTGACCCTTTGGTGTTAAAGAAGGCCATGAAGTGACTTTTTTTTTCTTTTTTTTTTACGCTTAAGATAAAACATTTCAGATGAGGAGACCTAATTTAAAGAGACAGCTTTCAGTTTATTGAATGTGTGTTGATGAGAAAGGGATATTATTGTCTGCAGCCGTCACCCGTGTTTCTGTTGAGATGGCTATAAATATCTGAGCACCTGGACAGAAAAATGAAGCCAAACATCTCCAGACAGTCTGGCACAGGTAGAATAATGGCAATAGAAGGACATTAATGAGGACACATGGAGATGAGAGATTAGCAGATGGCTTCATGTCATAATTTCAAGGCTGCATGTGTGTGTGCGTGTGTATTTGGGTTACACTTGCACTTGAAAGTGAACTTTAATGCAATAAAAACAGCTCACCTATTTAGGTCAAGTGAAAATTTTGGAGACTATTTTTGTAGCGAAGTGCTTCTTTTAGCCGTCTCACTGTAAACAATTTGCATTTAAAATGTCCTGGACTTCACAAGCATAATTTTGATCTAATGACCGTACCAGAAGCAGAACCCCCTCCTGCGAGATCACCAAATGAGCATCTATTCCTGTCCTCAGCTGTGACGGTGTCCTAAGTTTAATCATGATGTATTTAGGCTTGCACAAGGTCTCTGCAGTGCATTTAATGAGGAGACGGCGCCGATATTAGCACGGATAGCTTTGATTCATCACAGAGCACAGATAGAATAGGAACCCAAAATGGCTTTATGAAAAGTTTTCGGGCAAAAAAATAAATAAATAAGTTCCTGCGTTAGATTGGAGGAAAGGCCATGATAAGGTGATTTTACGGTCAGGCATGACGGATGATCGGAGGAGACGCGATTTACAACCGAAGCCTGGAAGATTCCATTACTCAACGTGGCACTTAAAGACAGCTTTCCTGCTAATAAGTCCTTCTGACGAATTAATCAGCCTGAATGGAATCAGACAAGACGGTTAAGGCATTAATCTCATAAGAGCTCACAGCTGAGAGCGATCATAGAAGCCATTTGTACTGTCGTAATGCAGGGAACGTCCTCCGCAAGTAAAGTCAAGGTAAAAAGAAAGCACGCCGATTCATTTCTAAGGTTTTTACATATCAAGGCATAAACTACCAGGTTCTAAAATGATTCAATTCTAACTTGATTTAGTTTTGTCGGAGGAGATGCGACAAAATTAAATTTGGTCGCCCATTAGTCTGCGAGGGGTTTGATTGTTTGAAGTCCATCAATCTGCAGTGAGAGGGATTATTGACAAGCATGAAACATTAAATCGACATTGATCGGAAATCATTGTGAAGGTGGACTGGCCAAAGGAACTGCAAAACAGCAAACAAACGACCTCTCCGTAGTGGTGGTGGTGGTGGGGTAGTGATGTGGGATAATTTTTGCAGTCATTAAGTCGAACACAAGCTCCAAACTTGGTTGAATCTGGATCATGCAATTAGTGAAAATACAGAACAACAAAAAGAGAACAAAAAAAATCATCAACACTTTTGGTTTATAGCTGCTAATGGTGTTTTTCCCCTATAAGAAACTGAATCACAAAGACGGTGTGATGAACGTATTTTTGTACAGCTGAGGTTAGATTAAAATGTTTTTTTTAGAATCAGTTTAAAGCCAGATAACCTTCCACATAGGTAAAGTCAGATTTAAGAGATGTACTTTCTTTAAAGAGTTATGGTTAAAAAGGTTTTCTTTATCCCACGCATCTGCCTATGAAATGCAACAAACAACTTTTGAGAAGCACCTTTGACACAAACACAATAGGGTATGAGCTGGGAAATGTCCATTTCTGAATAACTTGATTCCATTACATTCTCCTTGGCGCCACCATTAGAAAAATAACTTAGAAACAATGTTACTGTCTGAATGCTCGAATATATTTGGTCATTTCTCCTGGGTCTATTTCTGGAGAAAACCAAAAGCAGCTTTTCACCACAAACACCTCACATGCACTGTCGAACACAAACCGGGACGATTCTGAATTATCCATCTCTGAAAAATGAAGCACGCTTATTTCCCACTTTAAATGCTTCCACCCCTTCATGAGGAAGACATTAGTGTGAAAAATTGTATTTCACAATGTTTTCCTCCCTACTTGAAGGCATACAAATCCAGTTTGAAGTCGGATATTACCACGCGTTTTAAGTCTTGTGGTTAAATGTTTGAAAAAGCCTTTGCCTAATTTGCAAATAAACCCTCCCCGTCTGAAAACTCACCAATTATCTCAGCAGACGGTCGCTTAAAAGTCCGCAAACACTGAAAGCTAATTAAAAGCTTTACTCCATATGTCAGTTCTGTGAGCTCTACTTTCTCTCCCTCGTTAACACAGATGAAACTAAAAATAGCGGGTATGTCCTGGAGACATAGAGCTCCCCACAGTTACAATCTGCAGCGTGAGATTCATGTTCTTCCTTGCAGAGGTTTATTTCTACATCAAAGACACATGTTGCCTCCAGACATCATGGCCAGAATGCAGGTAACTGTATTCATCTCAGTGCCTTAAAAAAAAAAAAAAAGTACAAGTTTGTTGAAATTTAACTTCTTCACAAACCAATTTTCCCCACTAATCCCAGAATTCCAAGTGATTATTTTATCAGATGATCTCAACAAGGTCTTTCACTACTTTTTGGCACAAAAGCCTCCAGGTTGTCATGTCCTCTTTACTGTCAGGCTTCGGACAAACACAACAGATGGTGGAGCGTCAGACTCCTGGCGATAATTTGAAGAGCGCTCCTCGATGCCCAGAGGGAATCAACGAGGCCGTCACTAACCAAGGCGTCAACAGCGCTTTCCATAATTCACAAGTCTTATTATGGCGTGTCGCGTCCAGGATGGCTGGGCGATAAATCTTTGCCAGGGTGAAATATGTGTTTTATTAATATGTCGTCGATGAAAAATTGAAGCTACAGGAGCCGTGACGTGTTTGCGCGTCTGCTGTGACTAAAATCAACAGATGAAGATCATCAGCCTGACCTTTGAGTCTTGGGCTAGGAGGTTGATGAGAATTTGGTCAAAAGTAAGAATATGTCTAGGCTTTTAGGGAGCCTTTTAGATCTAGTCAAGTTTTTCCGACGAGGTGGAAGTCATCTTTGGGTGATCTATCAGCCGAGAAATTAGTATTTCTTTCAAGAACTAAAGACATTAAGGAATTTTGGCAGTTCTGTTTTCTTTACGCTGATATGTTCAGTCTTGGACAATGTCTCTCACCCTCCCATGTAAGAAGCTGTTGCAGAACTGTTACATCCTATGTGCACAAAGCAGCATAATCAAAGATCCCTCCTCCCAGCTGCTGCTAGGATCACCACTGCTCACAACTTAACTCTTCACATATCTGCTGTTATTTACAGTTTTTTTCCCCCATTTTTTCTAGTCTTTCGGTTTTTAAGCACAAATATACATATAAACATTTTGCATGTTTTTCTAAATGGTCCTACTCATCCTGGTCTTATATTGTGCATCTGCCCTTACTCTTATTGATATTTTTGCCTTCATGTGAATCTTCCATTTGCCTGGTACCTGAACTTTCCCCACTAATGGACAATAAAGACTATATCTTGATTTTCTTCTATTCTATATAATTTCCACAACAGAACGGCGCAGTAAAGAATGTTTTGACCAGTCCTGTCAATTTTGTTTTAGTGCAATTATATTTGTAGTCTCATTAAATATTTGGTGACCAATCAAAAGACCAAAACATGTTTGATTTTTTGTTTTTAGTTCCACCAAAAATTGAAAAGGCACAATTGGCATTTACAAAAAAAAAAAAAAAAAAAAAGAAAGAAAGAAAAAGAAAAACAACCAGTTTAGCTGAGTTTTTCAAACTTCACTGATTGACAAGCACTTGAGTTCCAGCATTTTCCAGTTTCGATCAGCAAAAGCCTTGGTGGTCATTACCCGGGTCATGTGAGAGACGGTTTGGTTCATAAGGCTGAAACACTGCCACCATGACATCGGCTAACAGGTGGTTGGCCCTCCCTCTGTCTAGGACGGCCAGAACAAAGTCAGCTGACCTCAAGTGGTGTTGAAAATCAAATCAGCTCAAGGGTCTCCTGTCAGAAAAAACAAGAAGTTTAGCTGAAATAATGCCACAGGTTGTTAATCACTCTACCCTGGAAAACAAAACCGTTCAAATAAATGCTGAAAATCATAAAACCGATGGCATTCATCCCTTAAATTTATGCATTCAACCGCCTGACCAGAACTGGCTATAGCCAGCGTGAGATTTAAATTAGCTGCTGTTGGAACAGTAAATCAGAAACACTGCACTCCCACAGCAAAAAGTGATGCTGAATCCTGTCAAATGCTCTGCTGTGTCTCATTCAAGCGAGCGGGACCCGGGTTCAGCAGCCCTGCTGCTGCGGAGGACACTTGGAATGAGTTGCAGGAGAAGGAAGACAGCTCGTCTCTCATCATCTTCTCTTTTCCCTGCAGCCTTTCCCTACCCCAGAGAGTCAGCTGTCAATCACATCCTGGGGGGAAATGAAGTCGGCTGGAGCCCAGGATGCGCAGCGATCTCATCGGCTACGTCAGCAGGCAGGGAGAAAACTCCTACGGATGGCCAACGTCGCTGCTGGTCGCAATTAAAGTGCTGCATCGGTGCGGAGACGGGAACCCGAGGCCACCTGAAGGTCAGCGAAGGAACCCAATTACCAGGTTGTCATGTCCTGATGGGAGGAAAGCAGAAGAGCTCCGAGGCCCAGAGGGACAAAAGATAAATGTTTGTGATGTTGCAAGAATAAAAAAAAACTTTTAAATAGGTAAATGAAACCGTTTTATTACTAATCCTGGAAGCAAAAAGCATGAGGGGAAAGGCATACAGTCTCACTTACAGAACTCTCAAATTAACAGAACTCAAATTAACAGTGTTGGATTAAAAGTTATAAAAAATAAAACATTTACAAAAGCATATCTACAAGGACAGCTCAGTGGCAGCTTTCCTGCTAATTTCCAATATTTTCTCTGAAAAAAAAAAAGTCACATAAAGTCAACATAAAGAGATATTTCACAGTTTCAAGGCATGAGAGTTTTATTTATGCAGTCCTCAGGAGGGAAACTGTTGCTACACAGTAGTTTCATGTTTCCACAGACCTGTTTTTATGCAGGCGCCGTCACCGTTCACTAAAGGCACCGCTTGTCCGTTTTTTTTCAGTGTGCCGCCGTTCTGAGTGACCAGGTTGAGTCCGTACCACTTGCTGCTTTGGTTTTCTGGTTCTGAGCTGCCCGGCGGCGGCACGGTGTCTTTACTGGCAGCTGGTGACCCGGCGGGAGCCGCCTGCTCTGCCTCTATGCTCACGGCGGTCCCGTTCTCGAGCAGAGCGCCGCTTCCTTTCTCCGAGAAGCGGGAGCGGCGCGGCAGGCTGGCGCTGTCGCTGCTGTCCTGCTGCAGCTGGCTCTGATGACGCTCCCTGTAGGCCATGTACGCCGCACGGCGACTGTTGCGCGCCGCCATGTCGTAGTAGTGGTGCCGCCTACTGGGGGCGCTCTGCACGCTGCCCTCCACGCTGGTGGGCACGTCGTAGGCGTACTCTCGCAGCACAGTCAGCCGGCTCGCCCTGTGCGCTCGCGCTCTGTTCTTCTGATGTCTGCTCGTGCTTCCGTTAGCTGCCGGATTGCTAATGTTGCTCAAAGGGCGGAACTGCACCTCCACCGGTGTGACGTGCATTTTAATTTCATTATCTAACGAATGCTCGGTCAGGCTGTTGTCCAGAACAGCCGTGCCGTTGGCCGTCGCCGGGGCCGAGGCTGCCTTGCACTGAGCCGCCTCAGCGTGCAGGTTGGTCAGCTTGCTGCCATGGCCGGAGTTGCGAACGCTCGGGGCGCTCCTGTTGGTGTACGAAGAATCCGCGCTGCTGTGGCCGCATTTTGCCGACTGGCCATCGGCCTTCTCGGTCGTCGCCGTCGACATCACGGCGATGCCCGTCTGAGGCAGAAGGACCTCGTCCTGCGCAGAGTACGCTGGCCTTCCGGAGCAACACACCTGCAACCAGAACCGCCTCATGTCCTGTCTGTTGACGCAGTGGTGCGCCACCATGAACGCCCCGAGCGCCAGCGCGGTCAACCCGAAGAGCCAGGTGAACGCCATGTCGAAAGGGTGATCCTGTGATACCGCCATGGCGCCGAACACCCACAGGCCTGAATACAGACCTAAAGCCCCCACTGCGCCGATCAGCTGGGCGGTGAAGGTGTGCTCGTTCTCCAGGGCCGAGAGGGGCACGGCATGGGGGGCCGACGCCACGGAGGACGACGCCTTGTTCGGCTGGAGCTGCGCGGTGAGGGGGTGGGAGAGGCTGCCGGGACCCTCGGGGGTGGCCTCGCTGCTGGCTGAAGCCAGATGTTGCTGCTCTTCACTGGACTCCTTCAGCTCGTAGCGCCGCTCGGGGTGTCGGCGCACCTGCAGCAGGATGCTGAGAAAGTACATGCAGTCCACGAAGACGATGAACCCAGCTGGTCCGTAGAAAGCCCCGATGCTCGGCTCCCAGGCCATCCAGCAACTACAAGGAAAGAAGACCGGCAGGACTTAGACACCTGTCAATTTCTTTTGTTATTATCTAAATACAGAGTGCACATCAAATGAACAAGTTGCCAAAGAAAGTCCAAACTTCAGATCTAACAAATAGTTTAAGTGTTTTTTTTTTTGTTTTTTTTTCCTGTGCAAGTTTTGCCTCCAACTCTTTGCAGGTATTATCCTGTCAAGTTTAATGACAAGAGCTGAAAATATTTTGCACGCAAGAAATTAATTAAACTCTAAAGACTCCAGGACAGATTTCTCAATTAGTCAGCCATGGTGCCTGATCGGAACAGCTGCCACAACAGGGAGCAGTGGCGTGTTGCCTGGATGCACATATCATTAACGGGACTCCATAATCGGAACTTTGGGGAATAACGTTCTCCCTCCCTCGTATAAAAATCTGCATTATTCTAAAAAACAATGCAGTCGTGGTTGTCCCAATAATGGACCTCTGGAGGAGTTGTGGTTTGAAGCGCTTCCTTACTAAATGCTGATGTCCAGATTTAATGGCAGCATTTCCATAAGCGCAAGCTGGGAATTTTTAATTGCAGTGTGCGAAATCCTACTCACTATGGTGAATATCTTTGGCTGCCGTAGTTTTTTATGTTCGCTGCCGCAGTAATTCCACAGACAATGATGGGTATTCCTCCACCGATTAGGTAGAACCTGGAAAATGAAGCAAAAAAATATACGCATTTCAGTGTTTGGATTTCCATAACAAGTCAGTTATGTTACAGTTATATAAATTACACTTGTATAAATGCAGTTGGATTACTAAACACATACTCAGGAGTTCTGCACAAGACTCGAATCTAAAATTATTGGCAAATATTCTTCCAAAATGTACATATAAAGAAAAATATTCCCACTGAACTTGTACAGAGGTATCAGATTTCAACAAAGAATCTGAAATAAACATGAATGAGGAAAAAAATGATGGCTGGATAGATGTACGTATATCTATCCATATATGGACAGATGGATTAAAACTTATACGGATGAATGGATGGAATCCACGGATTGAATGGTTGGATCGAAATATGGACAAATAGACCGACATGGGAAAGGGGAAGAGAATCTGAAAAACAAAATATTTTTCCAGAACACGAAAATAGTGAAATTCCAGACTTTCCCATCCCACCCAGGAACTCTGCTTTCATCGTTCACTGGAGTTGGAAACAAACCTGAGCATCGGTCGTGGGGGTGGCGGCGGCTCGTCCAGCTCCTCGTAGCGTTTGGCTTTGCGTGTGAGTTGCTTGTAAATGTTGCGTGCCGTCACGCCCACCCACAGGGCGGTCGCCAGAGTGGAGTAGTGCAACAGAATACCCACCTGGAAGAGATTAGGCTGCAATGTCATGTATGGGCAAAGGAGTTCAGCGAATTTATGACATCACAGTAAATTCCAACAATCAGCGCTTGAACCCTAAATTGAGACAGCAGAATAAGCTCACAATAAAAATTTGAGTGAAATCCAACGTTTAAGTTGAGTTTATTTATTCAGCACAACTTTTATAAGCAATTTAAACTGGGAAAGACAAAAAAAAAACATGTTTAAGTCAGGCAGATTTGTATAGATTTACATTATGTCAATAAAAAGTGACAAGAAAATGACTAATGGCAAAAACTTGCCCATATCTTCATTGGATCTCTGATTCAAAACCTGACCAAACAGAAAAGGTTCAGACGCCTAAAGCTGATGAGCTATTAGTAACAAAGAACTGCTAATAAATACTCTTTGACAAATAATCTACAAAAACAGAGGAGCCCAGTGAATGTAGGGTATATCAGCTGTATGAATTTGCTTAACAGTCTGCTCTGTTTCATTTTTAGGAGAAGATATATGATTTTGTAGAAGTGCAATAACACACTTTGAAAAGAGATGTAGGCTCACCTCAAGCCAAGAAAACGCATCTCTTACTGAATTCCCCATGTTTCATAAGATCAGTTATCTTAGCCAACGGCATTTTTTTTCCCTCCCAGAAAACATCAAAATCCCTGGTTCTTTTATGACTGTCGAGCACGAAGCTTGAAAGAGGAACACCTGAGAGTTGGAGTCTAAAGTGCGGAGGGAAGGACGATTCCCACTTACTGCTTGGCAGACGCTGGCGTATCGTGTCTGATTGATGCCGCCTACAAAAACTCCACAGGTGAGCGCCATGTGAAAGCAGAGGTTGACCAGCATGTGCCAAAACTTGCGACTCACACGAACAGACCTGCAAAAAAAACAAACAAAAAAACCCCAGAAGCTTCCAATTTTATATGCTCTGAATGTTTGCAATTTTTTTCACATTACACCACAACCTCTAAGTATTTTTGCACAACTAAACTAACCATTACAAAGTTATTTTGGTGTTTACCTGTAATGGTAGATGTAACTGAGGATGATTGTGAACAGGCAGAGGAGGAGGATGACACTTGTAGCGTAAATGACTGGATGTAACGGCTGGATGCTTGGAGAGAACTGTTCGATGGTGTTCAAGTCCTAAAACAGAGGAATACGGAGAAGCTTCAGCTTTCATTCACAACGTTTATGAACCCTAGAGGCTATTCTAGCTCTAACTACTAATGGCCACTAGAGGGCGAGACAATTGTATAAAACATGAGTGACTCTGCTCCTTTTAAACATTTAAAACGACATGGGGCAGCTCCACCTACCATGAGCAGACCGTAGTTGCCCAGAGAGTTGCAGGACATGGTGGTGAAGTTGTCATGGTTCTCCAGGATGCGGCAGCCCTCGCTCCTCCACCCTCCCTGATCGCCAGCCAGGCTGAAATTCCAGCGGGCGGAGACGGCGTCGGAGCCGCGAGCGAAGCGCCGCAGGGTGATGTTGATGGGGGTCTTCAGGGAACGTAGAGCGACGCCGTCTGATGGCGGAGAGATTTACGGGGTCAAAATTGTCTCTTTTAGATGATGCGTGATTTTAAACTTCCCCAAGACTGTATATGCAGGACTTGCCCATCTTTGCCATGATCACAGGCGTGGCCACACTCCTCTTCCTCCCTCCGTCAGCCAGAAGGGAGTTGTTCCCGGTGGAGGGGAAGAACTTCCCGTTGCGGAAGCCGAGCAGGTAGAGCTTGTAAACGTTATCGTCCGTCTGCCCAGGAGTGGCAACCTGACTGAAGAGAGACCGCGGAAGCTGCAGCGAAGCCTCCACTACGGTGCTCTGTTCGGACACAAACGGATTTTACAGAACGCGCCCCGTCCTGGCCGTCTAGGACAACCGACTGGACACACAAACACTATGGACATTTCTGCTGGAAGCTGACCTTGTAGAGGACGGAGGCGAAGGAGCCGGTGGTGTTGCATTTGAACGTGAGCTGGCGGTCGTGGCCCGGCAGCCGCTCCGGGCTGGGCCTCTGGAACAGCATGCAGGTCATGCCGTTCCAGTCGTTGGCCCTGACCGTGTGGGCCTCCAGCGCGATGTTGGGGGACGTCTGAGAGGACGACAGGAAAAACTGAATGCTCGTCTCCGTCAACAAAAACCCGGTGAACGTTTTAGTGCTCATTAGTGAGGCCGACCAGGGAGAAAGCCTGTGCCGTGGCCAGACGGTAGACGGATATTTTCTGCAGGCATGCGATGATGCGGCTGCATGCCATGGCTTCACGCTGGGCCATCCACAGCACTCTCTCGTCGGCCAGCATCAGGTTGCTGGCCATGTTGACCATCACCTCACCCAGCTGGGAAAGTGAAGAGGAGAAAGTATAAATCTCAACAAGAACACAGTCAAACCTTTTCATTGTGACACAATCCGTTCAAATAGTTCTACATCATTTAGTTGTGTTATCAAAACGCTAACAAAATCCAGTACAATCAACTCCCTTCAGAAGTCAACCAACAGGTAAATAGAGTCCATTTTCCTTCCCACAGCATTATCATCCACAACAGCTGTTTGAAGATACTTGGATGACAGGAGTTATAACAAGATTTATTTTCCATTTGGGATAAATAAAGTATTTTTAAATTGTCCAATAAGATTGAGGCTAAGCCGATGTTTACTTCCACTTCACAATTATGTGCTACCATTTCAAATGTCTAAAAGTTCCTGAGATGAAAAAGTTCACAAGAGACTGCATTTCAAAACTACGTGTCAAAACGGGTTTGACGTTAGAAAGCCTAAGCAACTTAAAAAGAAGAAGCTTTTCAGTGTTTTTAACCTCCAGCTGACTTAAAGCCAACAGCTGCTTTGATCAAATCTTGTCATCTTCAACTTACGTCTTTAAACTTCTCCACAAACTTGCCAAACTTCTCAATCATTTCAGCCATGAAGATGATGTCCATCTTGTCTGACAGGTTGGCAGCATCGATCGTGTACACCAACAGGCTTTGAGCTTTGATTACAACATTGGTCTCGTTTAGAGGCATCTGTCAGAAACACAAGAAGAAAGTTGATTCAATGTGTAGACAAAAAAAAAAGAAAGAAAAGGGAAAGAAAAATAACAGTAGGATACAAACCTGGTTGATGACGTAGAGACCCCTGGTGACCTCTTTTTGAAACTGACACTGGGAGTAGTCGCCCTCCATCCACTGGCCCTCGGGGCTGCAGTGACGCCACGCCTGTCGTTCTTCACTCGGGACGCCCGAATAAGCGCGTGCGCTGGACGTCGGCGAGTTGCAGGGAAGGTAGGCTTTGATTCCTGCCGGAGTGCGGGGCCACCTGGATAAATTAAACTCCAGTCAAACTTATCTGGCTAACGTTTTCAATTTCCTCTTTCTAACCCTCAGTTAAATAACATTTTAATGTGTGTGTCATGCAATTGTGATTTTTACAATCAGCCACCAGGTGGCACTGCTGGCAAAGCAACAAAGACGCACTCATACAGCAACATGTCTATGCTTTGATATAAATGCATTCAACTATTTTGAACTCGACTCGACTATTAAACTTGAACCTCGATTAATCAGCTTTTTTCTTTGCAGTAAATTCTTATTGTTCTGGGCTTTCAATGAATCACCTGAACAGTTCCTATCCAAGATGAAGGACTACAACAAACACCTTTAATCATATTTAAAGCATTTCCTAATATTTTTTATTAATTTAACTTTGGGCATTTTGATTAAATTAGACCACCATATTTACAGATCTACAGATTTGGGACCAATTACATTTATTTAATATTCTTTAAAACGCAGTATGTGATCCTGATCACTTTGAATACAGTTTAAAATTCAAAAACTTGATCTAGAACCCAAAGGCAGTGAAATTCATCTTTGTGCTTTCTGTAACCATGAGTCAATGGGTTGGACAATAATTAGGAAAATCAGAGATGAAAAGTTAATAAAAACATGTAAAAAGAAAAGTGCCTTTAAAATTACACTCAGTTTTCTTTGCTCCAAATTTATCAAGGACTGGAAAGTGATAGAAGCCACTCCTATACTTTTTATGTTTATTACGACTCTGAAAGTCTCACCTTCACTCCTCCAAACATTCTTCCTGTTGTTATGGACACTCGGGTTAATCTTTGCCTCATCTGACCATAACGCTGAGCTCCAGAAGGGCTTTACCAGATCCATGTGGGAAACTAAATGTTTGAGTCAAGATTGAAGACACTGCTTTTTAAACGAGACGCTTTTTAATGTAAAACTGACTTCGTTGGGGACAGAGGCACTACAGTTTACAGAAGAGCTGTGTGGTTGCTGGGTTGCTACCAAACATCCTAACCAATGTCTTTTCATCAGGGGTTGATGGGGTTGGCCGTTTGTCTCCAAGCCCTTTGCCAAGTGGTGATGCTTCTGAATAATTTGTACTTCAATCTGAAGTTGTTTAGCTCAAAGATTTTCCCCAATCTGTGCAAATCTACAATTTTCCATCTTAGATCTTCATTGAGCTCCTTGGACTTTCACATTGTTCTTAGTACTAGCCAGGTCCATGAGTGAGTTTCATGGTGGTAAAAAGTCAAATTAAAGGACGCACAGATAGCACAACTTATCAAAAATACATATTTTTGATACAGTCTTGGTTGTCTTGCTCGAATTTTCTTTTTCTAAAAATGTTTATCATTTTGATAAGTTAGGTCCCATGATGACCCAATGCCAGCTTGATTCATAACTGAAGCTGTAAATTGTATAATCATTTCTCCCTAAAATGTAACAGTACAAATAATTCAGTAAAAGCCATAAAACTGTATTGGACAGAAAATGGCATCTTTACAGTTCAACATTAAATTCAGCGTGACTTTTCAATATCTACCTGAACTCTCCTTTGTTGTTGGAGATGCGTTCAGGAGCGCAGGACTTGGCAGAACTTTGCAGCACCACAATGTGCACAGTCCTGGTTGTGTTCCCCCGGCTGGTCCGGACCCGACACTCCCAATTCCCCGTGAAACCGGGCTGGATGTTCGAGATGGTTAAGGCACTGATTGGAAAAATGGGAACGGAAATTAGATGTTCATTTGACGTGAAAATGCTTGGCAGACGTGGACGCGAGTCTTACCTGGCGATGAGGGAGCAGTTCTGCACGACGCGTTTCTCTATGAAAATGCCCTGAGTGGCATCTGGCTTGACCATGCGGCCATTCTGGTACCAGAGGACCTGCATGTCCTCGGCCACGAGGGAAGCCTGACACTGGAACGGCAGGCTGTCCCCCTGGAAGACCACCTGACGGTGGGACGGAGTTAGCTGGAAGGAGGGCAGCTCCAGCGGAGCATCTGGAAAGAAGCAAGGAGTCGGCTAGTAAATCAGTGTGATTTTTAAAGGCTTTCCACACATTTTTCATATCAACATAGCAGACGATTCCAGACTCTTTTTTTTTTTAAAAAGCATAAATGCAAAAAGTTCACTATAAATTTACAGCAGATTCTTGCTGCATATGTGGAAAATGTAAGGGAGGGAGGAACGGTCGGACAAACGTGAACACATCAAGGGCTGGAAAACGCCAAAATAAAAATACTTTCCCAGTACATTTTCTTAGTTTGGGCAAACAAAAGACGAAAAGAATGAAATGAAAATGAAGCTGAATTTGGGTGCATTTCAAGGCTACTTATAATTCATGTCAGGAAACGAGTTCCTTGTAAATCTGTGTCATGTGTTTTATAATCCCAGAAGGAGGCGAGAGCCAAACTGATAAGACATGAGCAGGTGCAAACAAAGGCAGCGCCGGCCTGGGCAGGCTGCGTCTTATCCGACGTGTCATTGCACAAACCCGGCTTCCACAAACACACACAGCGCACCAGTTTGACAACAAAATCTGTGCCAATTAAACTGAGGAAATTACAAGGGTCATAACCAAAGTTTATTTAAAAAAAAACTGCATTTAAACTGTTCATAAGGTTGCTAGGCATCTAAGACTGCAGCCCTAAAAACCCTACATAAAGCTTTCATATTAATTTTTGTCATGACCCCTGATGGCAAAGACAAAAAGGCTTAAGATGCCAAGAAAAACAAAAGGCACTCATGGATTGGCTGATTTTTAAACGACAGCCAATAGCATGTCAAGGAACAAATCAAATTTGTATTTTCCCCCCAAAATTTGGAGTTTAGATCCAGAGAAAAATCTGCCAACAGGTGAATCCACAGAAAACCAAAGTGCAAATATTTGGGCCACACTGTACACCGTTTGGTCTGCCATCATCATGCTTACATTTCAGACTCCATGGTAAATTTAAAAGAAGTTCAAGTCCTTTGGAAAGCATAAATACAAAATGTACCCATTAATTACCAATGGAAAGACAATCCATGTAATTGATGAGACTGAGAAAAGTCAGAGTGTAATGGAAAATATTTGTATAGAAAAAAAAAATACTTGGAAAAACACCTGGAAAATATCTGAACAAAATTCTGGATTTGTATTTATGCCGCACTGTGTAGACATCTTGTACATATAATAATGTGGAGTTTTGCATTTCAGTTTTCATTTAGGCTGTCGTTTCAGGATAACATCTTTATGACCAGGCAAACGTGTGATCATTTTAACAGAAAGGTCTGATTTTGAGCAGCTCCAGTTTGTGTCCTTACCGCATGTAAGGAGCTCTGTCCTCAGAGACGTGATGAGCTGACCCTGGAGCGACTGAGGGTACGAGCACTTTGTGTTCTTCACAGAAACATTACGGTCTTTGATCCAACGCAGCAGCCACCGAAGGTTACAGTCACAGAGCAGGTAGGGTGTCTGAAACTCTCTGAAAACAACAACAAGCACGATGTCTGTAACATGGTTTTTATTGGATCGACGCATGATGGATAAATTGAGCAAAACAGAAGAGAATTATCTCCTTACAACGCCTTCAGAGACACCAGCCTGTCAAACATTCCCTGAGCCAATGAGGAGAACATGTTTCCTGAAAGGTTTCTGCAGATAAAAACAGGGCAGATGTCAGCCCTTCACCAATTATACTCATCATTATATTCAGGATAACACACAATACTTACAGCCGACTCAGGCTGTCCAGGCCCTTAAAGACGTCCCCGTTAAGACAGCTAATGCTGTTGTTGGACAGGTCCCTGTAAAACATGGAGAGAAGGGGGGGAAAAAAAGAGCAATAAAAGAGATTTCTTTACAGCAATAAAGGGAAAGTTAGTGATAGAAAAATTAATTCCACTTAAAAAGTAAAAACACCAAGTTTAGCAGGCAGGTTGGGACAGGGACGTCTAGCATTCAGCAGACAGGTTAACAACTTCCAAGACGGTATTAGATAATGTCTGTGTGGGCCTGCAGGGGGATTCGAAACCTTAAAAGGTGAAGCGGCATGGTGGGAGGCGATTAATCACCTATGATTAATGTCAAATACATCAAAAGTGTCTGTTTTCTTCAACTCTGGATGTGACCCGAGACGACGTCTCAGGAAAACATCAGAGAGAGGTGTCCGACACAACTGACGTGAGGAATACTGGCTGATTCTCGAGATGAACACGCAAAGAAGATGGATGTTGCTGCTGCTGTCAGTTAGCTAAACCTCTGTTGTTTAGAACCTTGAGGAAAGTCAACATTCACCTCCACATCGCCACGGCAACCTTTAGTACAGTTAATGTGTGTGTGTGTGTGTGTGTGTGAAAAGCCCTCCTTCTTTTAAACTACCGTTTACAAACAGCAGAATCATACTTCAGACATTTTGCGTGAAAGTACAAATTAAAGGCAACTTTATTTGTACAGCATCTTTCAGCAACATGGCAATTCAAAGCAAACAACTATTTTAGCAATAAATAACACCAACTTGTTCCTCAAATAAAGACCAAGTTTAAACAATTCAAACAATTGTTTTATCACAAACACCAATGTGTGTGGTTTATTGTACGTTGATTTATTAAATTGGTTTCAGTGTCACTTGCTCTTGGCAAGTAAATGAACCTTAAATAGTCTTGAATTGTATTTCTTGTTGGCATTTAAAATCATTGGAAAAACCTCTTTCAGTCCAATCACCTGTGGAGGCGGGCCCCAGACCCACCAACACCTCTGGCGACAACCACGGAGAAGATACAGAAAATGGGAGACAAATTTGCAAGGGACTAAATTTAAACCTGTAAAATGTAATAAATATTCCTCCAGTAATGATTGAATTTCAGAATTGTGCAAAGCAAAAAAAAATAAAAAATGAAGAGATGATACAAGAACAGACGTCTACCCAGCAGCTGAATTACACCCTGGAGTGCTTGAGAAGCGTAAAGTTATACCTGGAGAATGGCTGGTCGTCATATGCCAACTTCAAAGCGTTTATTATTTTTATTATTGGCGTTTGTCTTCAAGGTAGCAGGCGGGGAATTCACAGTGTGAGGTTATTAGTTCCACTTGACAGAGAATGAATAACAGCCTGTTGCAGGCTTGCCAATTTGAGCGAGTATTGTGCGCCGTGCTAAGGACAGAGCAGGGGATGGAAAAGTGGAGGGTTTGAAAGAGGGGGGCTTTCCCTTCAGTTCTTTTTTTATTGCCTTGATTCATATTAGAAAGAAAGTTAAACAAACTTCACACAAGACGGGAGATCATAGTTACTGTAATCAGCCGCTATGTTTGGAATCTTACGAAATGTGCAAACCAGACCGGATCCCTCGAACGACGTTTTAATCACTGCTTTTAGAGATTGCAATGTAGCACATTAAGAGCAGGAAGGATGGTTTTTCAGCAGAGTATGTCAGCTGCTGCGTATGACATGCTGAGGAGAAGCAAAAATAGCCTAATGTGATTAGGTCTGAGCAGAGCCTGTTCAGCTGTTGGAGGAATGCACATTAAAAAGGGGCTGCAGCCAGAAGGATCCACTGCAGAGCAAAATAAGGGTGTTGAAATGGATTCAAACTGGTGAAAATGTATCAGCTGTGGGTAACTGAAAGGTAAAAGATGCAATCATGATGACAAGGAAGTGCACCCATATTACCCCCCCCCCCACCCCATGGAGGGTAGCAGTTTGTTTTTCAACCTCATTTTAGTTCAATCTTAGCATGATAACATATATAATTTACACACTTTCAATCTAGATTCAATACCTGGAAAAAACCCCTGACCAGTTACACTTTTATTCATTTTTAAATGAATAACGCTTATGGCAGAAAAGTGGGAAAAAGAGGAGAAAGAGGAAAATTAGGAGAAACACTTATCTTAGAAAATATAAACACTACATTTTTGGGGTGTTAAGAATGTGTGATGCGATAGTTTAAACAGAATATAAAAGGAGTTGAGTATTGCACAAAGTTTAGAAAAATCTGAAACTTGACAATTTCCTCCTGCAATCTGCAAATGCAGGGCATGTTTGGAAATCATCCTATGCACACTGTATGCAGAAAAACTGCAATCCAAAACCTCAGCAGCTTTTACTTTAAATCTCCTTTTCAATGGCCTTTGCCAAGACACTCGAAGCAGAGGTAATTTTAATTAAGAAACGCTGAAGGAGAGGGACAGATGGGGGAATTAAAAACCAGCTTGAGCCGAGAGAAAGAGCGAAAACATTATGAGCAAAATCTTCAAGCTTTTCCAAGACTTTCTGGATGGCGTAAACTTTGGCAAATATCATGAGCTACTTAGAAGCTGGGGAATTTTTCATCATTGCCAATTAATCCCTTTAAATTTTTCCAAAAACTTGGAGAAGACGCCTAGCTGCGTGTTCCATTTTTTGATTTTGACCCATCCTTGTAAATAAACTGAGACGGACCGAGGGCACAGTAAAAAGCAGTTATTTTTCGGTAAAAATCAGACTTCATTCTTAGCGAGCGCCTCCATGTGAGGTGTTGCACCTGCAAAGCGGTAAAAAAAAAAAAAAAAAGAAGAAGAAAAAAAAAGTTTCAGTTGCTGCTGATCTGAGAGCAGAGCGTGAATATACACCGAGAAGAAGAATTGGACAGGAAATGAGAGCAGGTCTGAACCAGGGAGCCGACTGCCTTCATGTTGAGCTCTTTATTGTTCCACAGCAGCAGCCAAGCTAAAGTTTGTGTTGGCAGGCGCTGGGTACTATCTGATGAATCCAACTCAAGCTGTGTTCCACCTCAGTCTCATGCAACTGACTCAGATGCACAGCTTTACACCCACGAGTCACAACGAGAACAGCTGCACGCCACCCAAGATTGGTTTTCCGCATTTGAATAAGATCGGGACATAAATACATTCAAGTTCTCTTCCCTTTATCAAAGAGTGAGCGCCTCTGGTAGAAGGCCAAAGAAAACAAAAGGCTGGAAATAGACTCCTGCTTCATGATGCACCTTTATCCTGGCAAAATTCCCATGCAGACCGTCACAAAGAGCAACTGAGAAGAAAAGGTGTTTTGCATGGGGTTCGTGCCCCACTTTTATTTAAAAATGATTTTCCCCAAAAAAAATTTGAAACATTTTTTAAGTTTGGCTATCAGACTATAAATGGGGCTCAGATGTTCCTACAGTGGCTAAGCTTTAAAAATTAATTAATAATAATAAAAAAAAGATGTCTTAAAACAGCAAAAGTTCTCCAATGTCATTGCCAGTTCTTACAAGATTATCTCCAAAATGTGTTCTGGAAGGTGTGAGCACACATTTTCTACAATCGTACAAATGAACCAATCACAGATTTTTAGGCCAATTTCTAATCACCGATTCTGTCCAACCCTTTCATAAAGATTTTAGCAGATTCTGATTTGACAGACTGATCAAATGTAAAATCAAAAGTCAATTTCTACATGCTTCTCTGTAGCATAGTAAAGTCTCAAGTCTCCAGGCAACTCCAGGCTTCATGATGAAAACAGGCACTATATGACATGGATTACGCAAACTTTAAATGTTAAGAGCAACTCATTCTTATAAATTCTCATCTTTATGGAAATGGATGAGGGAATAAATGTCATTTTTCCAGTGAGTAAATGTCCATTTGATGATGGAACTGCAAAGATTCGGAAAACATTTACTTTTGCAGCAAACAACACATTTTAGGGCAAACCAGTTGGTTTGCTTCAAACGAAAATTTGATTTGCAAGAAGCTGGAAACATCTAGAACAGGCAGTAAAGGATTTGAGTTGTGGTATAATGAGTTGCAGACAGCTTTCGCATTAAAAACATTGGGTAACGATCACCAGTCTACAGGAGGTCAAGTGGTCGCATCATTCAACAGCTTGGTATGTGATGTTTATGCGTTCACAAGAGGGGTGTCATATCAGGGTATGACAATAATTTTGATTATAGACTAAATTTTGGCATCCTGCAATTTTAATTATTTACATACCCAGACCGTCACTGGTCTGTGTGCCACACACACTATGTGCCAACCAGGCCTCTTCTTCTTGGTGCTTAACTCTTTGTATCTATGAAGTCTGACTTTAGGGAAAATAAAAAAAATATATAAAATATTTTCTTTAAGATAAAATTCTCAAAAGACTTAAAGCCTGAAAGTCTGATCAATCCGCTTGAATGTGGAGTACACAGTCAAAATATTTGACTAACTAGTCAACAAAGGAACAGCAGATGCTCCGATACTCACAGTTTCTTCAGAGTTTTCAATCCCAGGAAAGCTCCCGGCTCAATACGACTGATCAAGTTGTTCCGCAGGTCCCTGTGGAGAGAAAGAAAAATGGTTTCCCCCCCATTAGATTGGAAGGAGTAGAAACAGCAATGACAATCATTTAAGTAAATCGTTTCAACAACATCATAAATGAACTTCTTACAACTGCTCAAATACTGATTCTGAGAGACCCAGCTACAGACTACAGCTGCTCCCAGTGGTTTAAGAAAAAAAAAAAAAAAAACGCACCTTGTTGCCACGGTTATTTTATACAAATCATGTCAGGCAAAACAAAAAAAAAAGCACTTTAATCTGATTCTGAACAAGTCACGGTCATTTTTTTTCTACCATTTACTGATTAAACTGTAAATTTAATAACAGCTGTGTTGAGGCAAGGAGTCCCAGCTGAACAGGTCACCACACACACACACACACACACACACACACACACCTGCAATGACCAATGAGGACTGGGTTTCCCTGCTTCTTAATTGTTAATATCTTAGTTTGACAGCAAAATCCCATATTTATTACTTGATTAAATAGGATCACAACGCATCAACAAACACTTAGTACACTGCATTTCACTTCACTTTTCAAACTCAACAATTTTGTTTGTTTTCCATCTAATGAAAATTATCTATAATTAAATCTTTGTACAGTAAGATTTGGGAAAACAGACGTAATTACCATTTTGTTGTTGTTTCACTTTTTTTCCCTTTGATTGATTGATTAAAGCCAAAAACCAAAAAGAAAAAAAAAAATATTACACAGCAGTAATATCAATAATTCTTGACAAAAACTCTATAATACCAGGATCTAATCCAGTTCCAGAGCTTTCCTTGGACATTTTCAAAACATGTCAACCACAGTTTTAAGGTTTTTACAGACATGAGCGGACAGTTTGGAGGTCAGGTCATAAAATGTGAAGGGAAATGAGTTCATAGAGGAACTAGGAACTTTAACTAGGAATTTTCCAAGATTGGAAAATTCCTAGTTAAAGGGTGCAGAAACAGACACCTATAATTAAAGGAGAGCAGGAGAAAAAAAAAAAAAAAAAAAAAAACGTTTCGCACTTTTTAATCCAACAGCAACCAGACCTCCCTCCAAACTCAAACACCTATCATCACTACACAACTGTTGTCATGACCTGACCCTCAAAGGCGTACTCTGGCTCGCTCTCTCTCCGTCTCACTCACACACACACACCTGCTTCTCCCAGGGTTCAAAGGACTGAGGTCACAGAATTCCCGCGGCGCTCACCTGCGCCAGCACTGCCTCGTCACTCATTAAAGTGGAGGTAGAAGAGGCTCTCTACTCGCCACCTGAACCCACACAATGCACCGCTGGGTAACTCTGCCCGTTTGATGTCGACGGGCTGTCAACTACAGGTGGCTTCCAGACCACAAACGAGCCGTAGACAAAACATCTATTGCTCCAGAAAACTTTTGATGTGAGCAAGCAGAGATAGTATTCCAGCAAAGAGGTGCCGAGTGAGAAATGAGAAGAGGCAATGAAGAAATTGCTAATATTTTTTTTTTTTTTTTTTTGGAAGATCCTCATAGCCAAGTCAGAACCAGTTTTAGTTTGTTTCAGTCTGTTAAGACTTTGCATTTGTTGCAATTTTAAAGAATCTGTTGTGGCAGAACTACACATAAAATTAAACCACATGCAACAAACCAAAAAATTGCAAATGAACCCAGATAAAAAAAAAAAAGAAAAGAAAATGGGGTTAAAGAAAACCCATGTTGAACCACTCCTATCTGCACTGTTTGATTTTCAAAGACTGAAAACTGCACATGACCGGGCATCTTTTAAGCCTATTTGCACAGAGAAAATGCGGCTTTTCTGGACATTCTCGCTTTGAAACAGCTGGCAGAGCATTAAAGCTGTGTTTCAAAAGTGTTCTTGAACTAGATCCAAACATAACAGTAGTTCAGCAACTGCTAAAGGTTTTTAACTGTGTTCCTCTCTCATTAAAATAATGTTTTACTGACAAAAAGATTACCTGAAGCTCATTTCTTGAAATCAGTGGCTTGGCACGGTAACGAGCTGCAGCATGTGTGTTGATACATGAAATTCAGTTGTTCCACATCAGGCCGCTTTTATACAATTGTTCACTTCGCTCCGATTAGAAAACAAGGACAAGAGTCTCTGACTCTCAGAGTTATATTATATCCAACACAGCCAGTTTAAGCATTCAATTAAAAAGGAAAACTGTAAATGTATCAATAAGTCTACTTTTTAACCTCTGGAAAGTAGATTTCTAGTGTCATGAGGGTCACCTATGGTAATGTCACCCTGTGTTTAATTTTAAATAAAAATTTAGATTTATTGTGACAATGCACCAATATGAAAATTTGGGTTGATTCGATATCAGATATTAATACCGCTGTTATGGTCAAAAGCCAATGTTATGTGTGACAACACTGCATAATATCAGGAAAACATCTGATGTGTGACAAGGTTCATAAATGTGGCTATGGGTTGTGATACATGGATAGCTAAATTATCTTATTTATAAATTGTTATTTTATTTATTGATTAAGACTCCTAAGTACACAGAAAAAAAACAAACTTTTTTTCCCCCATCCTATATATACAAATTAATATGTTGGGCCAAAAATTGGCAGCAACATTTGGATCATATTTCTTTTATGTTTTGTGAAAAGTCAAAAGGATTACTCCATAGCGCATGCTAACATTGCTGACTAGGACTTCAAGATATTAGAAAATCTTGCTATTGTGATAATATAGAAGATATTGTGACAATGATACAGTATGAGATGTGGCATTTTCTCTCTCATCTGGGCATCCATCACTATATGACCTTTCGCCTATTGGGCGATGTCCTTTGTGTCCGATGGGAATGGCTGTCCAACAGCTAAATATAACAATAGCCTGTAAATACAAGCTTGTAACACTTGGAATATTGTAGCTAATAATTATTGCGCTCCACACAATACTTCTTGAAACTGATGTTGTGATGACTATAAATTTGTCATGTATTGTGCAGTCTGAATGCAGAATACCATTCGGGATACTTAGCAGCTCTACTCTATGATTTACTATCCAAACCAGTTGTGTTTAAAAAGCTGAACAGTACTGCAATAATCCCACAGATTTTTCTGTCAAAGTAAAATATATACGGAAAACTCCATCAACATGTTATTTACAGCAACACAAACAGCTTTTTCTTTCAGGATCCTTCTCATCCATCCATCTAATAAGCTGTCCTCCACAGCACTGCTTTCAGAAAGAGAGTCGGAGGGAAACAAGGGGGATTCTGAGTGGCTTATAAAAACAAGCAGTGACATCTTTGGCCCCCAGCAGAACACAGGGGCCTCTAGAGTTACTTTTCAATTTCACGCAGAGAGCGGTGCAGACAGAAATCAATTCTCCACCCCTCTCTGTCTCAGGCTGCATTTAGCCCCTCTAAATGAGGGAGCACTTCGTTTTGGACACAGGAGGAAAAAAAAACAAAAAAAAAAAACAGAGGGTGAAAGTTTAGAGACCCAGCACACTCAGACAAAGTGATGGAGTTTTAGATTTTAGGCGGGAGTGCCGTTTTGGAGCATGCTCAGTGTGAATGTGTGTGTGGGAATCTCACGGCTGTCACCTCTGCCCTCGGCTTGGCCTCATTATAATCACAAAAGCAAGCAAACCATTGAGCAGGCTCAGCTCTCTGTCTGCAGACGGACTGCAGTAGGTTGGCTGGGAGGGGGGTTGCAATGAGACAAAGACGGGCAGAATAGCTGGCTATTCACAAACATCGCATACGAGAGCCTACAAGGCTTTCCTTAAGAAAGATCAAAGATTTTTATTTCACACATTCGGAGCAGACCCTCCGTTTTATCCTCAAGGTCTGAGCTTTGAAAACCAACCGCTCGGCCCCCAGGAGAGCCGTTCGGCTACACAGGAAATAATCAAGGCAGCCTTGTAAATATGTGATTGAGGAGGAAAATAATGAGCAAGAATTTGGAAAACTGCGACTTATGTAATTTATAGTGCTCATAGTGAAAGTCTCTCTAAAACAGGGAGAACCGCAGTCAGCTTTTGCTCGCTTCCCTCGGCAGCCTGAGCTTAAAGCGAGGAGGATCATGCACTTAAAATTCCATATCAATGCACTCATGTGTTATTGTAGCCTTGGGTAAAAGTGGGGCCATTAATGGTCTGGTTATTTTATCTGCATGAAGCCATTCCCGAGTGATAAATCACTGGTGGCCCATATGCTCAGGCTCAGGCCCAGAGCCACGTTCTGAATCTCCGTGTAGGAAGGAAGTACGGATTGTAACATTCCAGGCCGCAGCAGCAGAGTCGGATGACACGGATGATGTTTCTCAATCAGTAAAGGGAGCCAAGACAAAAAACGACAGATATGTCAGAAACCACCCTGCGTTGGTCTAGGTCTTATATGCGTGTCTTGGGGAAGAAAGCAAATGGAGCATTGCGCCAACAAATTTTATGAATACCAACCGCAATGCAGTGCATAGTTGTGAAGTGGAAAGAAAATGACGCATGGTTTTCAAAAAATATTTATCAGAACCATTTTCAGTCTTTCAGAGTCTACTGTAAACTTGATCCCAATATTTTTCGCAAAAATAGTTCAAGCTCCGTCAACCTGAGCTGTGGAACTCTGCAGCTCCCCCAGAGTTAACCGTGGCCCTCTTGGATGATTCAACCAATCTCTCCAGGAAGTTCAATGTTGCGAACGCAACTGCAAATGCAAATTCAATCAATCGTTCACAAATTTTGCGCAAACTCGCCATTTTCACCCGTCGTCACAACTTTCCCGCAGATCTGACCAATCACTTTCATGTTTTCTGCATTTCCTTATTTCCTGACCAATCACTGCAACTCAGCTGAATTTTGACCAGTCCCCTTAGCTCCCTTCTTATTTAACTTCCCGTTTCATCAGGTCTCTCGAAAGCCGAACCTGCGAGATGAAAGCATGTGCGACACTGAACGGTAACATCTGCCTTTTTTTTGTTTGCGGAAATCATTTTAAGTTGTTCTGTAAAATTTGTGCATAAAGTTCATGCTACCTTGAATGGCCAATATAGAAATTATTCTTTTGTACTTTGACAACTCCTCAGGCCACCCACTTCCCATTGACAAATAATGGAATCCTAGGAATACCCAAGCAGCTATTTATATTATAGCAACACTTCCTATAATTAGCCCCTTTCTACTTTGACCTCCAGTCTTCCAGAATAGACTGACAGCCTTGACTGACTGAACCTCAGAGCCGCTGGGTGCTTCATATTTTTGGGGACTTTCATATTCCATTGGCAGGATCCCAGCTTGTGTTTTGTGAATCCCTCCACTCTGCAAGTCAAAGCTTTTCTTGTGGAGGGATGGGTTACTTCTGTTGAGGCACTTTTGGATGAAATTTAAGGCTTTGACAATAAAAATGTGTCATCTGTTGGGTAAGGTTTAAAGATGCTTTCCACAAAAAAGTCTTAGTTTTCTGGAATAATCTTGATGTACAAAACAAATATGTTAAATTACATTTCAGGGACAGAAATGACAGATTTCACATTAACATTTGTAAACAAAACTAAATTACTTCTCATCACCTCACATACAGGCCACTTACTGTGTACCATTCTTCATTATTTTCCACTTTTACATCTTCTCCTACACTTTTAAAAGTTACACTTTTGGCTACGTTCAAGTGCCTAACATGATTAAAAACCAACTAAGTTTTTAAAAAAGGGGCTCCCATGTAAGCAGCCTCCACTGATTAGACTGAATAAGGTTGCTTCATGAATAAGCAAAGATTAGATTAGACATAAAAATTCTGATTTTAGGATGGAGTGTGCAGACATGCTCTCACTGGAGCCGTTACGCTGTCTGACAGCTCAAATATAAAACTCTTGTAAACAACATCTAGTTTAATTTCCCAAGTAAATATTACACACAAGACACCATGCTGCTATTTTAGTAGCAGACTCCCTTTACTATTTTCAGTATGTGCCTGCAGGCAAGTTTTATAAAATCTATGGGTTTAAATGAGCAAAAAAATTTTCCATCGCGTCATTTACATGGTTTAAAGTTCCTTAATGAGATGCCAGCGAAGATGCAGAAGTGGCTGCATTGAGCACATATCGAAACACACTGAAAGTAGACCAACTGTGATCTTTAGTTGGAGTCCATTACTACAACTATGCTTTGCAGGGACATTCAAAAAGCAGATTATGATTCAAGTGAATTAATTCGACTCGGCAGCCATACTTACAACTTTTCCAACGTAGACAATCCGGAGAAGGCTCCATTTCTCAGTTCCTGAATCTTGTTGTTGTTTAGAATTCTGCGGAGAAAACAAAGATGGAAATTATCAAGCAAGAAAGGCAATTAAAACACAGCTGACTTTGAAAAACAGGATGCAACTCTCAGATGTGCGCTCCTGGTTTGTTATGCTGCAAGCATTTCTGTCAAAATAATCACACATAATGTTCAACTCATTAGCTGGAGGAAAACAAACGCCTCCTCGGAGCCAACCGGACACAGAAACCAAAACATCAGCAGAGAATGTGTGTATGAAAGTGGATTCAAAAGGGACGGAATGTCTTTTTATCAAATGGAGGAAGGATGGCTGCCTTTATCATGCTCATTTGAAGACAGTAGATCATGTGGAACATCGACTGTTCCATATGATGTGTAACCACTAGGATGCAACAATGACATCTCGCATTGCTAAAACGTCACAGATCTGGCTAGTTGCAGTCAACATGGCTTCACCTCATGCAGCAGTAAAAGGTTCCTCTACTACTCAGTAGATAGCGACAGTGACAAACTGAACAAATCTTATACCGTTTCATTCTTGAGTTTTGTTCGTTACGCCCCACGTAAAGACTAAATACCTCTTAATAATATTTAATTTCCAAGTAAGAGGAAATCTCTTTTTTTTTTTTTTTTTTTAAATCTACATGTTTTTTTGGATGACAAACTGGATTCTACAAAAATAATTTGCTTCATGCAGTCAGCAATGCTGAGGTACAACAAACCAAGCTTTGTGTTCGGTTCAGTCTCTCTTAAAACTTCACCTGGAAGGGTGTTAAAAACCAATAGGCCAGAAATTCACAGCAGGGATTTGTGGTCAGAGTTTGTTTCTGGCCTGCAGGGAGGGAACATGCTGGTTAGTGACATGCATGTCGGCTGCACCCGCAACCTGAGGCAATCCTGGAGCTATTACAGGGCGTTGAAGGGGTTTCATTACCGGGGTTGGACAGAGGAGACTTGATGAAGGTTTTCTATTTTTCTCCGTGGGAACAAACACAGTACTCGACTGTTAAATCCACAAACAATTGACAGTAGTATGTATTGGTTTTCTTGACATCTACAAAACTCAAATGCAAATAAATTGATGGAAGCTGTTTAAGATTATCAAACGAGCTTTAATCTTCAAAGACAGAAGTAAAAATTAAAAAAAGGTCTAGGGACTAGATTATGTTATTCTTCTCCAAGATCAAGTGGACATGTAATGTCTGGTGATTCCGGAGTTTCTTTACGTTTAATAACTGGAGATTTCCCAAAAGTCATGCGGCCTAGTGTTGGCTTCTTTCCATCCTCCACCCTTTAAGTCTTTGCACGCCACCTTATCCAACCTTGTTCCTCATGACAGGGTTGTGACAACAAAATGCTGGGATCTGCTTTGACTGCAAAAAGAAAGTAAGCCTTTATGGCAAGTCTCATGTCTGATTTTTTTATCAATAACGCATAGCAAAAGAAAAAAAAATACCACTCATTTGACTCTCAGAATCTGTGGAAAGGAAGTCTGCACTCTATTCATCTACTTCTCTGCGGACCTGTCTCTGCACGCCAGCCTGACGTCTCCAGACTCTGTTTACAGCGTAGGGAAGTTTTTTTTCCAGGTCAGCCCTCTAACAGCACAGAAGAGAGTCTTCAGGCATTTATAGTAAGTAAAACACACTTGGGCTTATGCCAAGAAAAATCTGCTAAATGATCCTGTCGACACACACATCCTGTGTTTACTTCTACAGATTTTTGTCAATCTTAAAGATGTTTATCAAAGATGTTATCTGTAAGTGTGCAATTTCCCCTACAGATTAATATAGCCTGGGTTTTTATCTTAGCTTAAAGCCTAAGATTAAAGGTCCCAATTGGTTTTTACATAATTTATGGTTTTGGTGACATCTATAGTGGAAAGCAATTAAAAATTCACACATTTATACAGCTGCTGGATATGCAGCTGTATAAATGTCCACAGGTATGAGTGTCTGTTTCATCTTCATCAGATTTTCAAAATATTTCCAGCTGCATTTCAGCTTAAGGTTTAGAGTTAATGCACAACATATATATAAATATTTAGAAATTCTTCTTGACCCCTTGCAATATATTTACTCCTTTAATGCGATGTTAAATGTCAAGTCAGTATCCAACTCTTCACATAATCCAAGGGTTTGGATTATGTGACTTTTGACCTGTTCAGATCCAAAAACCTGGAAATGGCTGTGCACATTCAAATAAAGATATATTTGATTGGGAATATATCTGCAAAAACAAGCTATAAATGAGAAGCAAATACAATTGCCTATCATCTGTGTAAAATAAAAATAAATAAATTATATACTACACCAACATCAAAAAGAGCTGATTAGATATGATCTAGAACGTAGGATTTGATTTGCCAGACCAACATTAAGTGACTAGTGAGTAAAAGAGCAGCTTTTGAACACAGGCTACAAAGTGGGATGAAACAAATATATTTATTAAAACTTCCCATCTCTAATTTACCACATCTAAAACTGTCATCAACAATCATCTTCTTTTAAATATATATTTAAAAAAATAACCTCACATTTCGGTTTCGTGAGGGGGAAAAAAAACAAAACTGATGCAAAATATACAATTGTAAGCTAACTAAAGAATGACTATGCTTTCAAAAGGAGCGGGACGGAGAGAATGACGACCCTGCAAAATAAAAGCTCAGCTGGTCTGCAAACTGAATGGATATGCAGCTGTCAGTGCCTTGTCTTCAGGACTTTTTGGCTTTCCAATGCAAACACTGCAAAACCACTTAAGAACGACACAGGGGGACATTCCATTAGTGTGCACAACAGCATGGCAGAAACACTCCTAAAAAACAAATACAAGAGTGAAAGCACCTGTGTTCCCCTTGCACAAATACTTCAAAGACATTTGGAACAACGAAGCAAAACAAAGAGATGACGGACATGAAGAACGGTCCGACTCTACACAGATCTGAGTACAGTCAGTTTTATAGGTGAACTACGTGGAACCCAATAGGAAATGGTTCTTTATCCCCAGTTTGGCCAGTGAAACCAGTTAGTTTATAGCACCCCGATGAGCCGTTGCGCTAAGCGCACATTTCCCTGGGATGTTTCTCACATAAATCCTGCGCTGCTCTGCAGGAGATAAGACCAGGAGCACTTCTTCTAAAAAATCCAACCCGGTTGCTCTAGGGGAACTGATCTTATATACGCAAAACCAGTCCTGAAAAGAAATATAAGCTGGATGAGTAAAGAAAGCTCAGACGGTTCCTGTGTGAGAGGCTATGGAGGGTGAAATAAGAACTCCTGCACACACCCGCCCACTCAAACTTTTCGACTCTCAGAGCTAAAGGCCAAATTGGAGCACTCGTAACTTAGCAGAGGGCCTCCTCTGGCATGGGTGGACAGGCCAGCTGTAAACACATTTGTGTCATTTCCTCTCGGATTACTAAGGCGGTCGAGTTCAGGGACTGCATTAGACTGCATTACTCAGGTTTTTGCTCTTCGTTTTGTTTCAACACAAAGGACTCCAAAGCTGAACTGCAGTCAACAACTTCACACACCAAACGTCGGGGCAAAGCCACTCCATCAGTCCTTTACGTTGAGCGTCTTTGCGACTGCACAGGTACAAACTCGCGTGGGTAGATTTGCAAGTTTTCTGGTACAACTCAAGACTCGTTGTTTGTTAAAAGTGGAACGCCTGATAAGTGAAAACAGGAAATCGTCTGCGAGATGTGTGCCCACGGCTAATGAACGGGTCTTTGTTTACACCAAGAATGTAAGCTCTGAGGCGGGATTCATGCTTCCCAGTCGCCTCAACTAAGAAGGTTTTGTGACATAAAATTTTACCTTCTTTACGGTCAGGCCTCTCCACGGAGAGTCAGAGCAGAGATTTCTGTGACTGAGCTCATTGACGGCAAAGATAAAATATGTCGTTCAAAAGGTGATGCCAAATGCACAGCAGTGTTGCAGAAAAACAAAAGTAAGAACTGTTGGGTTATCCATTTATGCACAGTTAATCCCAAAGCAATTCCGAATATCTAGAGGACGGGAAGCGTCGTCCCAATTCATCACATGGCTATTAAAATTGGCCTCAAATCTATAAAACTGCATCAATAACCCTCATTTTGTAATCGGCAAAATAATCTCCCACTTAAATTTATTCATGTTTTTTTTAATGACTAATCAAAAATTAACAAGAGTATAAAATTAACACTTAATTGAGCATTTATCAACAAATGCTTTTTTCCTTGGTCAACGATTAAGTCACTGTGTTTCCCAGTTCTGTGGAAACAATAATTAAAATGAAGCATCTTTTTGAACAGAAACTCCCAATTTCCAACATGTTCGTCAATGGTTTGCAAAATAAAAGTCAAAATACATCAACTCCACAAAATCTTGTACCATAATCGACATCAATATCACATCTGCAACTTTTGAAACTGGAATATACTTCATGCATATCGTATAAATATTTATGGCCAGCTAAAAAGTTAAAGAATAAATGTATAGTTTTAATGGTTGAGATACTAAAGTTCACAAAAAGTGGTGGGGATATTGTGATGATGGAAGAAAAAAAAAGTTAGAAATATTAGAGGTTTTTTTTTTTTTTTAGATCAGATTATATTTTGGTTAATTTACCAAGTTACAAGAAAAGAAAGCAAAGTGAGACGATATTTTACAAACCAATAGTTTACGTAAAAAAGAAAGCAAATGCTGAAGTCGAGGCTTAATTTTAAATTATGTCTACCCAATATACAGCAATAATTTTCTAGTGTCTAGAAAATAAAAAAACTACACAGTGAGTTTATATCCACAGACAAAGTGAAAAAAGCTTCATAGTGCGAGACAGAAAAGCAACGACAGACCATTTTCAAGGTTTCCACGGCAGCTTTGACTTTTATGCAAAGTTCAAACACGCAGCGGTATCCAGATCACGGTCAAGCACGGTTGAACTCTACACATCCAGAAAGTTCACTGATTTTAGAGGCTACGTATCATCATTAAATGAAGTTCATGTAAAATATTTTATTATGTAAACAACAAAGTCAGTTGTATTTGAGCTCCTGGTTGTATTTTTAAAAGTTGAGGAAATAACTGTGCTTATTCCTGTGCTCCTTAATGAAATTATTTATGTTGTCTTTTCAGTCTTAAAGTCTTTACCAAGTCATGGACAACCAGTCAGACCTCAATATGTCTCCATGGTAACTAGATGATTAAATCTACTTAGGCAAACACGAGTAAAAACAACAAGATATGTGAGCTGCACTGAAGTTCAGGAGCTTGGCACGAGTTGAAATTTTCAATTAAAGAAAACCCATTTCTGGTGGAATGAAGCACCAACAGCAAATCTAAACTCCCAATACACAAAACTGTGTCCTACAATAAAGTCAGATTGTTTCCCAGAAACAAAAGTTTACAAAATGTAGTGAATGCAAACACAAGCAGCACATTAATGACTGTTAAACACCAAAGAAAACCCCCCGTGGCAGTGACAGAGGAAGGTAGTCGCACTGAAAAAGTATAAAGTCTGTTTTTACAGACAGGCCAGGTGTTCAGCTCCACCCAAGTTCACACCAGAGGGAGCCTATTCCAGCTCATGTCCGGTTCCAGAGGAAGGGAAAAGTGGCTTCAGGCACCAGTCTAATTGGCAAGTGTCAGTGTTCCTGCAAAAAAACATTAATTCACTGCTACTGTGCAGAATTAAAAATCTACAAATTGTGTGTGCTCTGGGTAAAACAACAACAAAATTCACTTAGAAAAAAAAGTCATCCAAGAAATCCTGACTGGTTCTATCAACTTATTTGTAATCAATGAAATGCAACACAAAACCAAAAAAATGAGTTCAAATACCAATATATATGGTATTTGTGTGTGCAGTGTGTGTTTTAAGCCCACAGCCAATAAAACATCAGGAAAAATGAAAGTAAAAACAAGACTTAGTACTGCTCTAAAGGAGTATAAGCATGCTGCTTACTCAGGTGTGTGCTGTCAAGAGCTAAATCTGAAAATAATCCTACCATAGTCTGAGTCACATCCTGATGTAAAAACCCCACAAGGCTTAATTCATGACTTGTAAGCTCTTGTAAATGCCTCATAGATGGGGTGTCTATGAATTCAGTAGCATGAGTGGAGGTTGAAAGGTTGAAAGGTTTTTGCACTACCTGAACTTCTCCACATCTTGTGTTTTCAATAAATTTATTGAGATTTGATGAGACAGACACAAAGTAGTGCATATTTGTGTAGCGGACGTAAAACGATACATGGTTTTGAGAATTTTGTACCAAGAAAGCTGCTGTGCATCAATACTTTGAAGAACCAACTACTGCAATTACAGCGTTTTTTTTTTTTTTTACATTTTTGATGAATGTCTCTAGCAGGTTTACATATCTAGAGGCTGAAATGTTTGCCAACAACTTGTGTAAGAGAGCAGGAGTTCAGTCAAATTGGATTGAATGACATTTCAACTCTTAACAACACATTCTTAATTGAATTTTTGATTTGGACTTTGACTTGGCCTTTTAAAGACTGATCCAATCTAAACTTTTCAAGCCCCGCTTGAATGTTTGGTGCTGTTGTCCCATTGGAACAATTAATTAACATTCCCTTGACATTCTCCATAAGAGCCAAACTTGTGACACGCAGAGCTAATAGTTGTTCTGGGACTCTTCCCAGAATAACGTTCTTTTACAACTTTAGCACTTTACCATCTACACTGTTGCCTCGTTTTCATGATGCTTTTTATTTACTAAAGGTTCTCCAAAAACCCTACGACCGTGACATAGCAGCTGCATTCATACTGAGATTAAATTACACACAGGTGGACCTTGTTTTCCAATTAGTTTGCTCATGGAGAAGGCTGGATCTACTGGTTAGATTTGAAAGTGTTAACAGCGAAAGAGGCCGACAAAGCGACAATTTGACCATTTTAATTGTAAAAAGTATATCGAAAATATGTTTTAGAGATCAATAACGACTACAACAGAAGTGTGTGGGTGTTTTACAGTGACTGAAACTCACAGTATGACTGTTCTGTTGGGGAAGGAGTCAGCAGGCAACACCTGATGGAGCTCCATGTTGCTGCAGACCACCTTCCTGTCGGATGCCGGGCTTTTCCCCCCGCTCTTCGGCCCTTCGTCGGAGGTTTTGCAGGCGAACGGCACCGCGGAGCCACGGAGGCCACTCAGCAGCAAAACCACCACCAACTGCAGCCAGTCCAGCCTCATTTCTTTTCTTTTTTTTTACCCCCTTTTCTTTTTCTGTAACCCCACACACGACTAGTGGAAACCCGGCTGCTGCATTTGGTAACGAGGAGGAATGCTCTGGTACTAAACAGGGCGAAGGAGCAGCTTGGACGGGGCTAACAATACAGAAACCTCAGCCAGTGTGTTGTTTGGCTCCAACGAGCCTTCCTGCTCCATTTCCCGCAAGGTTTTTCCTCTTCGCTCGACGCTGCTCCAATCCGACAGAGGTGTGCTTCTTTGTTGGAAGGGAGGGGGGCAGACTCATTTATAATTCCCATTCCATCCTGGTGTGGCGGTCATTTTATTTGGACTGTAAAAAGCTAGACGACCTGGTAAAAGGAACATTCTCGCAGGTTAGAGCCCCTCTTTGTTACCCATACAGTCTGTGTCCAGGTCAGATTGCTGTCTTCCAGGGGAAGCAGCTGAACACACATTCCAGGTTATCCACTCAGGAAATGTCTTCGTGGTTAAAAAAAACATCAACTTCCAGGCGGTTTGATTAGCTTCCTAATCAAAATACTAAGTCAGCGTTTACTTTAAACAAGAAAATACTCCGACTTGGACAAGTTCTTTACCTCCGGAATAGTTTTGAGGAAAAAACAAAACGCTAAAAACTGCTTTTAAAACAAAGACAAGTCGACATAATTCTTTGAAATGAGTCATCCACACAAAGTTCGGTCCTTATTTCTTCTTCGTCCTGTCTCGGCGTTCCACTGTGATCAATCATAGTCAGATTCCAAACTATATCCGGTCGGACTTTCAGAGTAAAAGCAGGAGTGGAACTAAATGGTCCTTTACAAATAAGCTTCCGGTGCAAAAATTCGTAACAAATCATGAACTTCAATTATTTTTAAAAATAAGTTTCTCATGAAATTTGTAATACAAGACTGATGAAAAATTACACCATCCAGAATAGCCACAAAAAACCTGGCTGTTCAGAGTTATATGGTCTGCACTTGTATAGCGCTTTACCAAGTTCCCGAAGCCCTTCACACTACATTCATTCATTCATTCACACACACATACATTCACAAGCTGATGTTTGTGGGCTACTGGATTGTAGCCACAGATGCCCTGGGGCAGTCTGACAAAGGTCAGGCTGCCATTCAATGGGGCATGGGGCCCTTTAACAGAGCAGGGACCAAACTGGCAACCAATTGTAGGATGAACTCCGACCACAGTTGCCCATATGTCAAGCTCTTAAAGAGAAGAGGATTCTGAGGCAAAGGGGAAAGTAAATGTAAATATCAGTAAATTGGGGACAATGGCAGGATACTGAAGAAAAATATGTACATTTTTGAGTTTGAAGAAAGTTTATTAAGTCATTTAGCAAATAAGTAAATTGAAGACATTAATCAAATAATTTTATTAATCCTAGCCAGCCAAGAGGGAAGATTTAGTTTGAGTTTGTGTCAGACATAGAAAAGGTTACGTTTGTTCTTTTAAAGCACATATCTGCTTTCAGCTGTACCACTGATATAACTTATCTTCATTTTTTATACATTTGCTGACATAATTTGATACATTTCTCAAGTAAACCCTGGAATTAAGTTTAAATTCAGAGTTTATATATATATATTTTTTTTTTTTCTTCAAAATTGAACCAAAAACCAATAATTGAATATGATATAGATGCGTTTGCTTGTGATAACACAATCCTTTGTAAGATTTCACTCAAGAAACTACTGGTTAAACAATTGACAATTTGTTAAAGCTAACTAGTTAAAGCTAGCTAACTGGTTGTTAATTTAAAAAGATTGCTACTGAAAGAAAATCTGTTGGATTTGGAAATGATATAGGGGGATAAAAATAAATTCAATTAAATGTACTGTTGTAGCGACAGTGATTTGAAAAATGTAGTCCGCTTGTAGATTAGTAAAGTAATTGCTATTTGTCGCTCTTAAATATTAAAGTGCTGTGGGTTTTTTTTTAGATCAGTTCTGCTTAAGATCTTGATTCTAGTAACCTTGGAGTAATTTCCTCTTGGTAAGGATTGTAAAATCTAAACCGGCTCTCCAAAAAATATGGTTAAGCCCCGTTAATTTATGATTTAATTAAACATGGACTGTTAAATTTTCATTTTGAGTCAGATTGTAAAAGACTATGACCTTTATGAAATCATGCTTTAAAAAACAAAGAAAAAAAGCCAGGAGTAACTGTCCACATCTAAACTCCTCTTTAACCAGTTCATAAAATCCTGTAGACAACTCTCTCCATGTTTAAGGTCAACTTTCTGTACTTTCACTCAACTAGAAGGAATTTTCATGCTTTTTGTTTTGGTGCCTCGACTTGAACAACTGATTCTTTATCTACTCCTGCTCCTCCCTTTTGTCTGAGTGCAAAAACAGGTTCTGTCTAGCCTGCTGTCGCCATGACAGATGAAGTCACATGGGGTCTTAAAATCCCAGACTCTGAATGCAAAGAATAGGGGAGGAGAAACATTAACTGATACTGTTTTGATAGTTCAGGCTTTTTTTTTTTTTTTTTTGCACTGTGTATTTTCTTTTGTTATGCTCATGCTTAGTTGATCCTTAAATCCACAGAAATGTAAAAAAAGTGGACAATACTGAACCAATACTTTCAACTCCAGGATGTGTGAGGCTGAAGATTCAGCTTTGATCACACAATGTGACAGAATAAACTGTACCTTATTGAAGTATTTATACACTTCTAGCCTGTTAAAACGTTCTCAGTTAACCACACAATTATGTGTACTATAGTGTGCTTTTATGTAGTAAACGAGCACAGAGCAGTGCATATAGTGGAAGGGAAATGACACCGGTTGTTTTCAGATTTATTTACAAATGGAAATCCAAGAATTGCAAGGAATATTTTTGTTCTTTCAATTTGTAAAACCATCATTCGCTGCAACTACAAGTTACTTGAAGATGTGTCTCTACCAGCTTTGTACACTTGTCAGATTTAATGGACATTATCAGTTTCCCACAATTGCCACACAATCTTAAAGGTGCAGACTTTGACTGGGTCATTCTAAAGCATAAGAGTCTTGCTTAAGACTGTTGACATGCTGGAAGGTGAACCTCTGCCCCTGTCTCAATGCAACCATGTCTAGCATCTCTGCCTCTGCTATAGAAACTCATCCCCAACAGCATGATGCTGCCACCACCATGTTTCATGTTGGCGAGAGGATGTCCAGGGTAAAGTAGCTTTAATACATGGCTCAAGTCAAATGGAAATGGGTTTGTGTTGCCTTACTCTCTCTCTCATGCACCTGGCTTTGATGTATCTCACTCTGTTAAAACTGTTTTTCTCTTATTACCATTTCAGTTGGAGGTTGGAATGAATATTAAACAAAATTAAACAACTGTTGCAATTCATTCACCCCGTAGATTGATTTTTAGATTTGAACACTGTTGGACTAAACTAATTTATTTAATATAATCTTAAATGCTTAAACTGAGTGTGCAGCCTTTCAAAATGTTCTAACATGACTTTAGTTGTAGACAATGCAAATAAACTGAACATAATTAAGATGAAATGGTCTTTGAAATCTTCTATTTTTATATAGTCAGAAAAAAAATTTACATACAAATATTAGGCACACTATTTTAGATTGGCTGATAGTATTGCTACAAAAAAAAGAGTAAAACTAAATTAATATGAAACCTGGTGTGTCCCCTTGTGGGCAGAGGTTGCAACCTCTACTGTTTTTTTATTTATTAGTATTTAATGACAGTTAATTAAATGGCATTTTATTAAATTGATAGTTGCCTGCAATTTTATTGATTAAAAACTCGCTGCATTTTATAGCTGTAAATATGACTTAAAAGTTAAATTCAACACTTGTATGTGTTATCTATGACTAATCACACTACTCATAGCTGCTTTATTTTTATTGCTGCTATTGTTAACAGTTCCTTATCGTTTCTCATTTTTATTTTTATAA
Organism: Poecilia formosa; assembly: GCF_000485575.1. Classification (NCBI taxonomy): domain Eukaryota; kingdom Metazoa; phylum Chordata; class Actinopteri; order Cyprinodontiformes; family Poeciliidae; genus Poecilia; species Poecilia formosa. The sequence continues at coordinate 1,442,797 of NW_006800050.1, read as the reverse complement.
CCCTGTTTTAATTTTTTTTATAAATTATAATATTTTCTGTAAATAAAGTTATATGCAACTGTGACAAAACAGCTTTTTTTTTTTTTAGGACTTTTTTTTTTTTTAAATTATAAATCTAATCGAGTTTAGTTTAACACGTAATTGCGATCAGACCCATTTACGTTTGTCCATGTGATTTGTGACCACATCCCATATGGGAATTTTGACTCTTTTTATGATCCGTAACATTCGGTTCACCTCAGCAAAAACAGTTAACCGTCTAATCTGATGGAAGTATCCTGGTTTCTGAACATGACTTTGTGGTTTGAAATTTTAAGTAATTTATTATTCCAGCTCATCCTTTGCTACTTATTGTTTCCTATGTTTCTTGGGGCATGTTTATTGATAAAACTTGACAAAAGGTTACTTAGTAAGATTGCAATCTTTCCAGCTCAGAATGAGAGAAAGACAAGCCGACAAACACTAAATAATAAACTATACAGTGAACAAATGCAAGGCTGCAGCAGACAAGCATTCCGAGAACCTTCGGATCTAATCGTTCACCCGAAAGAGTGAGCACAAATAGCCGGCTCGGCCACCGGCGACACAGAGCTCTTCCTGCGACAAAAACGACCGCATTGTCCGATTGAGACCAGCGTGGTATTCTCCAACAGACAATGAAGCATAGACGACACATTTCTACGTATATTACTGGAAGATATATCTGGTTTTAAACGATATAGGCCAGCGAGATAGAAAGAGCACGGCAGCTAAGAAAACATGTTCCCGCGAGACTTTGCTTGGGGAGCGGCAACATCTGCGTACCAAATAGAAGGTAAACACAGCCACGAGACTTTAACTTTGTTCTAGCTGATTAGGTTTTGTGAGAATGTATGGCTCATTTAAATTCAGTTTAAGCAAATACAGGAAGCTAAATGCATGTAGGTCTTTATACACAGGCTGATATACATTCAACTTATTAAAAGGAGCATTCAATTAATGAATTTCATGGGTTGTATACGAAAGACTGCAAAATCTGGTCTGTAACGTTACAGTTGCAATAGAATCATCAGAGTCGAGGAAGAGTCTACTTTATTTATGATGCACTTTTAAAAATACAGGTTGCACGACGTGGTTCGCAGCAATGATTGGAGATAGCTAGTTTTTAATATAAAATTTTAGTTCACAAAATAAAACCACAAATTTGTCTTATAAGACAATAAGATAATTGTCTTATTTTGTATTTTAATAAAGTATAATTTCATTAAATAAAATTCAAAGATTTAAAAAAGTAGTTTTGTGAATAAAATAAAAGTGGATATTAAAAACATTAAGCTGAGATGTCAAATTGCATCCAAGTAAATTCAAATAATTGCAATTGCAAGCTGCTTTATAGGACCAACAGATGCAATAATGTACAGAAATATAAAATCATATATGTTCAGTCATTAAAACTCAGTTCAGTTCCATTTTATTTCAGTTCAGTTCCAGATTTTATTTTGGCTATAATCACATTCAATTTACTATACAAAAAACATACTTTTAGAAGTAGTTTCTTTTCATGTTATCACCTTCAGTCCCTCCTTCTGTTTACATGTATGTTCTGGTTTAGGTGGATGGCAAACTGATGGAAAGGGACCAAGTATTTGGGACACATTTTGTCATGAAGAAGGTCGAGTTTTTGGAAATCAAAATGGAGATGTGGCCTGTAACAGCTATGAGCTGTGGGAGAAAGACCTGGAATGCATCCAACAGCTTGGCCTGACGCACTACCGCCTGTCTCTGTCTTGGGCACGCCTCCTGCCTGATGGGACGACGCGAAATGTCAACCAGAGAGGTAACACCGTGCTCTTAAAAGAGCGGTAGCAGAATAAAATCCAACTCTAAAGAGGATGATTTCAGTATATCTGTCTCTCCAACAGGTGTGCAGTACTATAACAGAGTGATTGATGATTTACTGGCATGCAATGTATCCCCAATGGTCTCTCTGTACCACTTTGACCTGCCCCAAGCAATTCAAGACCTTGGAGGCTGGAAATCACCTGGAGTAGCAACTCTCTTCGATAACTACGCCAAGTTTTGCTTCCAGACGTTCGGGGATCGGGTTAAACTCTGGATCACCATCAACGAGCCACAAGTGTGTGCCAAACTAGGTCACGAAGTTGGTATCCATGCCCCTGGGCTGAAAGAAAAAGGCACCACTGCTTACCTGGTGGGGCACAATATGCTGCGAGCTCACGCCATGGCCTGGCACAGCTACAACTCCACGTACAGGATAACGCAGAATGGTGCAGTGTCTTTGGCCCTCAACAGCGACTGGCTTGAGCCTTTAGATCCAGGTCGTAGCGAGGACGTCACCTCTGCTGAACGTGACCTCATCTTCACTCTTGGGTGGTTTGCCTGGCCTGTGTTTGTTACCGGAGATTATCCAGAACTGATGAGATCTTCCATAGAAACTCAGTCCAAGATGATGGGATACAGTGGCGAGTTGAGACTCCCCAGGTTTTCAATCGATGACCCTCCCATTTTAGGAACTGCCGACTTCTTTGCACTGAACTACTACACGTCCAGGAAGGTCAAGTCAGGAGGATGCAGCGAGCAGATATTGAGTATGAAGAGGGACTTGGCTGCAGAAGAGGTTTTAGATCCATCCTGGCCCATTTGTGGGGTGTCATGGTTGGCTGTTGTCCCAAATGGCTTAAGGAAACTTCTTAAATACATAAAGGTAAAATAAAACTTAATCCCTTTCAATAATCACCTTCAGAAGCACAATAATGCCTCATTAGTGCTGTCACATTGTGTGAAACGGTTACTTTGTTGGGAAAAAGTGTTTGCAAACGAGCAATTTCCTGCAGTTGTGCCTCGTCACAGGCCATTAGCTTGAACCTGGCGCTGTTAAAAGCAGCCAATCTGTCTCCTCTCTGAATGCCTGACAACCGTGATGCCTTGCTTGACAAAAACATTTACCCTGTGACTTTCCAGGATGTCTTCAACAACCCGACAATCTACATCACGGAGAATGGTTTCGCTCAGGTCGGCCCGCTGCAAATTGAGGATGTTGAACGATGCAAGTTTTACAAAAGCACCATCTTGGAAGTGGCTAAAGGTAGTATTGACAATTGCTCTGTAGTGAAGAAAACATTTTTCAAACCAGTGAAAAAAAGTGAATTAAGTTGTGGCTGTCCAACATGGAAATTAAGTTTGAGAGTATATCTTGCAGACTTTTCAAGTATTCCCCAGTAAGTGTTTACACACTGTAGTGACAGTATACTTGAACTCAGTTTAGTTTTAGTTTTTGCTGAAAGATCTTAGCATATTTCTTTAGCAACACCCAGAATTCACATGATTACATTTTTTCAATGTCTTGTGCTGATTTATTGAAATCAGGGCAGCCAATGGTCAGTTTATTTATTTATTTATTTATTTTTTTCATTTTTGATCCTTAACTATAAGATGTTTAGGTCTGTACAATAATAGAAAAAAGCTGTGGTACATTCCAGTAGCAATATGCAACAGTGGCATTGCAATTACATATTTTCAGAATATTGTGCAACTCTGTATATTCTAAAACTTCCCAGCATGCTCTCTGCATACAATTATCTAAGTAATTATATATATTCCTGTCATATATCCTAAAATTACATGGTGATCGTCTTCTGACTTCACCTATGAGTTTATGAGTCACTCATAAACTCATAGGTTTATGAGTGACTTCACATTCACTCATAAACCTATGAGTGAATGTTTAATCAAATAATATAAAGATTAAAAAGACCCATATCTCATGTCCCTCTTATGTTTTGTGTTTAGCTATAGAAGAGGATGAGGTCAACGTCCGTGGGTACTTTGCATGGTCACTGATGGACAACTTTGAATGGGCTGATGGATTCAGCGCTCGTTTTGGCCTGTTCCATGTCGACTTTTCCGATCCCGAGCTGAGACGAACCATCTACCAGTCTGGGAGGGAATATGCAAAGATCATCTCAAAATACAAATCTGTCTGACCCACGTGAGAAGGAGTTGGCAAAGTAGATGTTAATGATTTTTTTAATGCAGACTATTACAGCGGGGTGACTAAGAAATACAAGAAGCATTTTGTAAGTGAGGAGTTTAAGGTACAGAAAGTAAAGATTCGTTGAGCTCTTATGATCCCACCTTCCAACTCTATGATTTTGGAGATCTATCCTGGTATTATTGGGGGTCTATGTATATATTTGAGATTTTATGTGTAGTTTTTAACATAAATTATAATTTTTTACATATTATAATTTATGTTATATTGTAATTAACATAAATGTTAGTTTTTAAGAAAGTAAGAAAAAAACAAACACAATGGTTGAAAGAAATTATTAAAATACTCAAATTAATAACAGTGTTGCAGACTGTTATATTTATTGCACCCTTCACATGGCTTCACAGGTTCCGTCTGCTACAAGTCTACACTATACATACACCCAAGCGAATCTAATCTAAGATTAGTTCATTTTCTAAAACCTGGTAAATCCAACAATATAGAAGAATCAACATGCTTTTCCCTTGGAGATTTAAGAGCCTGCTGTATCTATTTGCCATATAGATTGAGAAGGGCATATTTAGTAAGAAAGAGTAAGAGCTTTTATAGAAATCAGGACACTGATTGCATCTGTGAGGCTACACTGCCACCTTGTGGTTCAGACAGAAAGTACAGCTCAGAATTCAACCCCTCAACTCCTCGTGTCACACTTCCCAATATTGTGTGCGACATGATGTGGTGATTTATGACGTGTTGGATAAACGATACACAAGTGAAGCGGCTCTCTAACCACAATACATCTTACATTTACCACAATTAATATTAAGGCTTCAATGTGAAGGAAAATGCCATTTATATTCTGAGTAGAGAGGGGGCGGGGGCTATGTTTGCATTAATAAGCATGGTGTGTATCGTGACATCCAGTTGGCTGTGCTCATCGTTTTCAACAGCTGTGAATAATACCCTCGTGCCCCGTTTCCATCTATGTCAAGACAAGTGAGAACCTCTTTTGTCTTGTGATGACTATAGTGGAAACATGAATAATGCTGGTGCTGCTGTGTGCATCACGATTTCTTTGCAGGATGACTTGAGGACAAAGTTGAGCCACATGTAGTCTTTCAGCACTACGGTAATTAGCACACCTGAAACCTGATCTTGAGAGGGACTCGATCAACTGTGATGTTTTTTTCAAGGTTTGAAAAATGCCAAAAGAGTGCTTTCGTTTGATTTTTAAATTGCATGACAAATATAAAGACTAGATATTTTTCTGAAGAAGGCTCAGAAAGCATCAGTATCTTTCTAAATGTGCGTGAGGGACTTGAATGTATTGCATGTTTTACATTTATTTTCAGTATCCTAAAAAGGCACGTGAGTCTGACGACCTTCATATATTCTATTTGAGTAACAGAAACACAAATAAAACTGAAATAGTTTTGTTAACACTTGGCGTGACAGGTGACACTAAATAATTTAGAGATCCGTTGTGTTTTCTGCTTCATTTCCCAACTTTCTGGTGATTTAAATAGCCAATTAAAGATTGCCTTTAATTGGCTCTGACTAATGATCTGATTTCTGTAGAAAAGCTAAAAACTTCCACTTTTTCTTGTTTCTAAAAGCTTTCACAAGTGTCATGTTTAGTAAAACAAAGAATGGGAACAAAATACCAAAATGCAGCAAATATTTCTTTAAAGCACAAATGGGAATGTGTGAACTGCACAAGCACAAAATTTAGCATTATGTGACCTAAAAGCTGAAAAAAAAACAACTAAGGAATAAAAAAGAAAAGAAGCATCAGAATCAACATAAGTCAAGAAGCTTTGAATCAGGCTTCCCTCGACTCATTCTTCCAGCTCTTCTGAATTCCCAGCTAGGAGTTGATTAGTAGTTCCAGCAGCTGTCTCCCAGTATTGATGGATTCCATCTTCTATCGCTGCGTAGAAGCACCTGCCATAGGTGGAAGAACCTCAACTGCTGCTGAATTGATTGAATGAAATATGAGCGAGAAGTTACCCCGCACTTAGCGAATGTCGAAAATTAGTCATTTGAAAAGGAGCTGGAGAATAATATGTGCCTATTGCTACTCTGAGAGCTTAAAACATTAATTAGCATTTAAATAATTCACACTTAGAGTGTCTTCTAACAGCCCAAATGTGAACGTTCGACTTCAATTCATTACGTTCCGGCGAAATTTACCCTGATTATGGGCCGTGATGAAGAAAGCCGCAGAACGAGCCGTTTCCAAATGTGCTCTCCAATTAAATGTCAGATATATCACGTGTATAGATGTGCTGCCCTTGACAATAAATTGGCACGTTTAATTGTAACGTTCAATCACATTCGCCGGCGGAGATCTCTCTCTCTGCCCCCCTTGAAAAACACTGAGGGGGGCTCATTTGTATTTGACCAAACTTAACTCATTATGGTTTTGGCAGACACTATGAAATATTCAATAACTGGAGAATTCATCGAGTCAGGACCAATAGCATTAGGTTAATTTGTAATAATCAACTACCGTCGTTGGGAACGGCGCCGACTGATGTGTGGGTGCAGAACTTACAGGTGCAAAGTGTGCGAGTTTTAGAAAATAATTGCCCCTTTTTTTATTTACTGATTACTCTCTTATGTGGATCCCCCCCGGAGGAATGCTATAATTAGATTGTTGCTTCAATATCCAGATGATGAGATGTGTGCCACTCCCTTTCTCTGGAGCACAGATACAAATCTCTTCCCTCTTCTCCTTTGTCTCGGTCTCTCAGTCAGCTGGTGAGGGGCCTGCGAGAGCCCCCAAACCACCACTCAGCCCATCCTTGTGTCTCTTTTTCCACCCCCCCACCCCTGTCCTCCTCCTCTGCCTCCTCCTTTTCTCTTGCTGTTTTTCTTCCACTCTTCAACTCATCATCTTCCCCTCTCCTAATCGCATTGCTCATTTCCCATTGACAAGTGAGAATGAGACGGAGAGGGGTGGAAAGGGAAAAAAAAAAAAAAAAAAAGCACAAACTTTTTAAATCCCATTGACCTACTTTGCCAGACATTTCTCTGGGAATTCACATTAGCCAAAAGAAAAAGTCTGAAGAAGAAATGTTTCTCTTTTTTTTCCCCCCACTGCTTCTTCTGTCTTCCTCAAAAACTCTCGTCTTTCTCTTTCAGCTGGAGGCCATTTTCCTCGCATCCTGAATTTGTGCCCCCACCACTAACAGCACATTATACAAGTGGATAAACGCCTTACAGTGGCGCAGCCGACACTTCGGAGCGCTGTTGCCACTTCCTGCGGTGGTGTAAGAAGCATGACATTGGAGTTATAAGAAGATGCTGTGGGAGAGAGACCTTTTCGTGATTGATGGATTTTGGTGGAGGAGACAAAACTGAGGGGCGGGGGACTTAAAGCTACCAAGCCTCGAAGACTTAATGCCAGTCCCATACTGAGAGCCTAGTAGAAGCAGAGAGAATAAATGGAAAGGAAGACAATTTAAGTCCTTTGTTTTAAGTCTCCTCCCTCAGGGAGAGCAGATGACCCTGCTAATGACAGTCAAAACTCCCAACTCCCTTGAGTGTGATGGTGCTGCGCTGTGGGAGGGGGTTCACAGACCTGCCTGAAAAATTGAAAGGTCCTGGAATATTCAGTTCTCCCTGGGCGCTCCGCTGGGGGTGCACATGCAGAGATTGGTATTCTGGGTGGGAAATGTGCATGGTGGGTAAACCCAGCAGTGGTAGAGATGGAGAACCCCCCACCCCATCCTCTGAGCAGTGTGTGTGTGTCTGTTGTGGTGACCATTCATCCCAATGCTGTGTTTCATGGGAAAACCTCAGGAGTGTATATCCGTGCAAAAGCAGGGAAGGGTTAGGCACTTCATAAAACCTTTAGCCCTGTTGGACTGGATAGTTAACAGATTTGGACGCAAGCAGAGAGACTCATGGTGTGGATATACCTCCATGCTCCCAAACCGCAAACACAGAAAATCATCGATAAAGACTAAAACTTTCATAAAATTAAGAAAATACCCAATCTGCATTTTTAAAGCCGTTAAATTGTCACTATGTTGTTAAAACGGCCACTATGTTGTGACATTATGTAAGACAGATAAGCAGCTCACTTATGTTTCCTGTAGGATGGATTTCTGGGCAATTTGAGGTGGTGAGACATTTGGCAATATGTTTTGGATCATTAGCCACTCACTTATTTAAAATATTCTGGTCCTTCAAAAGGTTAGTTAAGCCATTCTCTCCAAAGTCAGGAACTTTGCTAGAAAAACGGGCCCATAGCATCACAGATCTTTGACTTCACTTAAAATTTGGCCCTTTTTCCAAATACTTATTTGTTTCATGCCAGGTCCACATGGAGTGTTTGGGTGCGTTCACACTGCAGCCTGAAGTGACTCAATTCCGATTTTTTGGCAATTCCGATTTTTTTGCCGGGGCCGTTCACACTGCCAGTAAATGCGACCTGTATGCGTTCTGCAGTGTAAACGGGCAAACGACCTGAAAGTGTCCCGCATGCGCAGTAGAGGGCGCAATAGCGTCAGCGTTCTAAGTCTTCTGCCAACTGCCATAAAAAGAAGTGCTCAGTGTTTGCGGAAGTAAACATGGAGGCTAACGGTGGAGCTTAGCTTACATATTTGAAGTTGTTAGCCGGCCGGAGCAGCATATTAACAACTTAATCCTCATATAATCCGTCATGGTTGTTGTTTTTCTTCCCACTTGCGCGTATCAGGACGCAGAATAGTGAGATTTGTTGAGAAACAGTGACGTTCAGTTCGGATGAATGCGACCTGGACGTTAGGTCGCATTTGAATCGGATACATATCGGATATGGGTCAGATTCGAAAAAGAATCCGACCTGTGCTGTTCACACTGCCATGAAAAGATCGGATACAGGTCACATTATGTCAAAAAAAATCGGAATTGAGTCACTTCAGGCTGCAGTGTGAACGCACCCCTAGTTGCTGGAAAATCTGACTCATAGTAAAACCTCATCAATGCACACTTTAAATGACCAGCCCTAGAGTAAAAAAAAAATATCCCCCCGCCCCCCATCACATGCCTCCTGAACAACCAGTGTCTTTCCCATTTTGAAGAGTGGCTAAAAGTAATGATCCTCTGTGTCACATGGTTTTAATTCTACTTCAGAAACAGGAAGTGCTGGAGATGGCTCTAAACTTAAAGAATCATGAGAGAAATACCTCAGTATGAAATCATTCTCCTGCAAAAAAACAACGCATTTACCTAAAGGCCTTTCACATTACGAGGAGGGCTCATCACTGTGGCGAATGGAGCCTGTTCTTGAAAACAAGCTCATTTTTAAGGTCCCCCTCAAACAACAAGTGGTTCCTTTAAAAAAATGAAAAATTAAAAAGGCTTCAAGTTAAGGCCATTTAAAGAGGATGAGCTTAGAGCAGCGGCATGGGAGAGGGAACAACAGAGTGTGTGGACTAATTAACTCAAAGTGTTGTAAGACATGCTCCTTCCTCACCCGTGTTGTCACTCAGGGTGTGAGTGGCACTAATGAGAGAATTATCTAGACTCAGAAGCTGGTAACGCATTCAAATGAACGCTGGCTGACCTGACCTGTAAGATTGGCTTTTTAATCTTACCACTTAATACCAATCAGACCTGATTTCTCATGTGCCCACACTGGGAGAACCCCTTGCTCCAAGCGTCACTATCCACTTGCTTCCCCGCCCCACTGTTGATCTTAGGTGGTGTTAATTGTCTCGGATTACTTCAGGGCTTCTGTTGATACTGTGCAGAGAATCTCAGGTGTGCAGGACGGGGCTTCTGAAGTCTGCGAATGCTTCTATGTGTGGTTCAAAGTCCCTTATCGTGAAAACTCAGCTGAGGATTAAGAAGGTTAATAAGGTCAACGGGTCTGCAACAAAAGTCCGCGACGTACAATAGTGCTTTGGAATTGTTAAATTAGCATAATCATCATCCGCTGGTGTTCAAACACAAGACCGACCTGCTGCGCTCAGTCAGAGCCATACAAACACTCCGCAGGGGTGGGGGGAGCGGGTTGGGGGGAAATTTGATAATTACCTGCTGGTATCACTGATTTAAGCATTCATACTCGACCAAATAAGCCTGCGTTTCTAATTGGATCAAGGTATTTTCAGTTTTGTTGTGATGATGTTTCTCAGCCAGACAGCACTGCACTAGTGGGAGACATTAGCAGTAAAGCCTTTTCGAGTCTAAGGGCTGCACCTATTTTCTTGTGTTTTGCCAAGTGCTTGAGGTAACAAATAGCAGATCAGCTCCAGTTCAAGGGAACTTATGAAATAATTTGTGCATTTTGGTGCCTTTTGGGAAGACTTTCATTGTTGTAAATCCTCTGGTGTGCTTAGAATGCATAACAGTATCCTGAGAGCAACATTTGCTGTATAAACTCACAAATGAAGCGTCCGAGGGTCAGTACCTCCAGGTCTGCAGCCATCCACCACCTGTTCTCAAGATTAAAGGATGTGTTTAGACTTGGCTTTTTCAAACAGCTCAAAGCTATTCCGGATTTGCTTGGATGAGGCACATTGCAAACGTACAACTAGGTTATTTTCTAATTAGATGGTGCGTTTGTGATACATTTTACCTATTCAAGTATGAATTAAATACTATATTTTGGAGCTGTGGCGACAATAGGAAGTAATACCTGGTGGACGAACGCAAAGCCAAGAAGTGCAAATCAGACAATGCATGGTTTTCAACATTTGTGACAGTACGAAACCTGCAAATGGTTGCATGTATTTGTATTCATCTTTAAAGTCTTGCCACACATTCTCTATTGGATGCAGGTCTGGAATTTGACACACGTGAATGTGATTTAATCTAAACCATTCCGTCGTAGCTCTGGCTGCATTATTTGGGGTTTTTGTCTTGCTTGAAGGTAAACATCCGCAACAGTTTTGTGTATATTTGCTGCCTCTAGTAGGTTTTCTTCCAGGTTTGCCCCGTATTTAGCTCCATCAATATTCCCATCAACTCTTGACTTTATCCTCATCCCTGCTGGGGAAAAGCAGCCCACCTCAGAGAGGAGATGGTGTGTTTAGGGTGATGTATCACGGTAGTTTTCTTCCACTCGCAGGGTTTTAAACGTTTGCCCAAAACATACGCACTAGTTTCCTCTACCGAGAGCACTTTCCTCCTTTATAATTGTTGGCCGCGTCCTCCTCATGACCTTTGACAAACTTTAAACTGAATAGTTTTGGGGGAGCAAGCACGGCATATTCGCTTTGTGCCAATTGCTTGCACTGGATTGTGTTTAGATATCCGAGGACAAAAGCATGCCACATTTTTTAAGAGTCTAATGTGTAGATGATTTTGAAAGCCATAAAGTCTTATTTTCATTCTGCTTTGCGGCGGTCTGTTGCACATAAACCCAACACAATACGCTCCGGTTCATGGCTGTAAGGCAACAAAGAGTGAAAAAGCTGAAGGGGTGCACATATTATAGTTCTTGTGTGTGTTTTCAATGTCAAAACATTACAGGTGAAAGGTTTTGCTGCTCGTGTAGAGGCAGGTATACAGCATTCAGCTACATGTTGCCAGGGCAGGTGCGCTGCACGAACCATCTTTACCTCAGTTGTTTACAGCTACCTGGACAGCAAACAACGAAGAGCTGCCAGAACGTTGCATCATCTGTGCGTGTTTTGGAGTTGCAGCTTCTCTCTAAGCACAAGGCCCATTGTCATGCAGGCATTCAGGTAACGGATCCAGTCGTCACTCAAACGCCTGACGGCTGCTCCTATCTGGCCCGACGGTGACTGATGACCAGAGTGGAGAACGGAGGGGCGTGTGCGCTAAAAGCAGACGAGTGTGTTACACCAAAGAGGAGGAGAGGGAAGAAAGATACTACCCTGACTGTGGGCTTGGTTAGCCGTGTTCACTGACCATGGCTGTGAGCCACACTGGAGTCACTGAGCATCACAAGGACAGCAGTCTTGACCTGATAGATCAATTGTTACATGAACAGCATTACAATAATACCAGAATAGAAATACCGCATGTCTTATTTCCATGAGACCTAAAACAGTGGCTTAGCAACTTTTCCACCAAGATATGGAAGAACCGAAATAAAGCATATCCCTGGTGTTCACCAGTCACCTGCAAATAGCTAAAATCTGTGAACACCTGGGAAACCCTCTAAAAGTCCTTGTAACAGCCTAATTTAATAGTTCAAACATCAAATAAACCTTAATATGTATTGGCATGCAGAGTGGAAACCGTCTTGGCACAATCACAAAAGCCAACATCTTTAGTTTTCCTTATCTTGGCCGTTGAGGTACAGTCAGTCAGCACCTGGGGGGAAACAAAAATGGCGTTCTCGGATTGGCTGCTTTATCAATATCATGTCAAGGAATATTGTCCCGGATATTTCAGCTTCACAAGCTCCATTTTATTTGAATATTTTAGAAATGGCTTTCCGAAAACAATCAGCAAATGGGCAGATTTTCTGTGAATAATTTGGAGTCATGCTCCAAAGGAAAATATACAAATACTGAACTGCAAATAGGCCGTGTAAAAGTACTGCTAAGTGTATTAACAATTCACCACTGCTATATAAAATCAATACTTGATGATCATAAGTCTGTCCTGTACTGGGTTGTCTTATGAAAAAGCTCACCAAAAGAAATTAGATTCTTTTTAAAAAGCACCCAACTGGTGAAATGGGAACAATGGTAAGAAGTGTATATTTAATTATGGGAGGGGTCCAAATTTTTAATTTGGAAATGCCTCTGTAAAGTTGTGATGCGTGTTCTGTGTTTTTAAGAATCCGGCAAAATAGAATATATATGTAACATTTGAACTGTGTGGATCTGTCTGCTTTTTTTTGTTGTTGTTTTTTTGAGTCTGGTGTTCAGGAAAATCAATGCCAGACCGTCGAAGCCGTTGTGCACTCCACATACGAACTGAATAGAAGGGGAGGAGACTGGGACCAGTAGTGTGCACAAAATGGATGCGATGCAAATGGAACCAAAGGACATAAGAATCAATTTAGCTTATTGAAACAAATGAGAACAGCTCAGCCCTGCCATGACTCCAGTTCCAGTTCCCCCCCCCCTCGCCTTCTCTCCCTCTCTCCTCCTCCTCCCTTCTCTATTTTTTGGCCTCCCCATTGTTATTGTAATTAACCTACTCTCCCCAAACCCCCTGACCCTCCCTCTCCTCTCACAGCCGATCTCTTTTGCAACCCTGTCCCTGCCTAGGTTCCCTTTTACTCTAATGAAAAAGTCTGCGAGGTTCCCAGGTAAAAATGTTTGTGCTGAAATAGTGATTCATGGGCCTGGGTGACATGCTAAAAGGCATGGGATATCAGCCCACGACACATTTAGGGAAGGGTATTCCACAAACGACTGCCAAAACCCCCATGGTCCATACACACACCCCATGAAGCCGTAATGACTTACTGTCAATTCCCCCTGAAAGTACGCTCCACTGTTTATAAACTCCTCTCGCCCTTCTTTCATAGAATCCCAATAACCAAAATGGACTTCTGTCTCAATGACCTTAGAGATAAGTGATTACAGCAATGCCCATTTCCTATAGTGATGTGTGACATCCTATTGAGAATGCCGCTCTTTTCTTTAAGCGAAGGCCACATGGATGCCGGGGATCCTAGTCCCCAATGTGGAATGGGCATTATGCAGGGATCCAGGGGGATGGATCAATAGCTATAGAGAGCGACGGGGTCACGATGGAATCAATGTGCTGGACAAACGACCTCCAGCTGCCTCCCGCACCTTCCGAGCCACTTGACACCCGAGGCGATCTTTACCGGAACGTCCTCTGCTGAAATGCCATGGAGCCATGGGCGACTGAGCAGTCACTCATGCAGAGCTCTCGAATCAAGCGGCGTATGCAAACTCGGTCTGCTTGTCATCCAAAGTGAAAGGCCTTGGCTTACTGTTGCTACATAAACAAAACTCATGCACCTGAGAATGTCAATTACCCATCCCCTGCACCTCTGAAGGGGCCTTTGCTCGATGGCCAAATTGGGATTAATATGGGGTGGGTGGGGGCCAGCGCAGAGGTGACTCTCTGTCATTACAGCTCAGAGAGTGAAAGCCAAACGTGGCACACAGAATAAGAACAGTGGGCCGGCTTGATTGTTCCCCTATTGCCCCTCACGCCGCTTTGCATAAGCAGCAAAAGGCGCTGATGAAAACAAGTGGCGGTTTTAGGTCGGGAGCAGACATCCAGAAAATGAGCTCACTCCCCCATCCACCTTTCTCTTCTTACCCTTCCGCTGGGCCGCATAATTCAGAAGAGCTATCTTGTGGAAATGTCATCGTGTGGTGGTGATGGAGCAAGCAGTGTGACAGAATACCGTAGCGTCTCCGGGGACGGGACCCTCGCTGTGCTCGGCACGCCCGACTTGGTCTGACCTTGCAGGTGCTGATGTATGCAACCACATTGGTTTCAACAAATGGACAAACGGTCGTGTCGTCTTTCTGTGAAGGTTTTTAGCTTACCACTGGTGCATCTTTTTTTTTTCTGCCCCCCCTCTCTCTTTTGGGTTCATGGAAAGGTGCTGCATATTTCAACGTGAGGCTTTATACAGTGGGTTATAAAAGCATTCAAACTTTTCGGTATATTTATTTACATATGGAAATCCGAATAGAGAGGTACTTTGTGCAGGTCTGACTTTGTGTAATACGGATGAATCTAGCTGTTCTGTCTGCATGTGTGATAGTGAACATTGAGTGAACAAGCATCGTCACGAAGACCAAGAAAAACATGAATTAGGGATAATGCTGTGGAGACGCTAAAAGAAGGTTCCAGTTATCAAACCTGCTTTACAATCTAATTTTGAAGGAGATAAACATCATCCCATCTGGCCCAAATCTTAATCCAATTGAGAATCTTTAACAAGACATAACATTTGTTGTTCACAGATTATCTCCATGCAATCCAATTGACAATGGTTAAAAATCGCTGTCTCTAGATGCCTAAAGTTGGTATCGATCAATGCCGCATGATAACTGTCAAAATTTTACATTTTGATGTATATTTTTCTTTACTTTACATTTATGCATCCTATTGTGTTGGTCTATAACCTAATATCTCAATCACTACATTTAACTTTGTGGTTGTCACGTGAGAAAATATGAAAAAGTTCAAGGGGCATGAATATTTTTGCAAGCCACTCTATGCTTAAGGATATAGACGTCTTCCCGTTCTTTTTTCGAATAGGTCAGGGCCCCGCTGTGCTTTCTCCTTTACGCATTCACTCCCCATTCTGCATTCATCTCGCCTGCTGACACATCTGACAACACGGTGCTGTATTATCGTCCACCAACCCCCAGCTCTAAACCGTCCTCAGTGTTTGAGGGCCGAGCCCGACTCCTCCGCCCCTTTCTCTGTCTCCTTTGGAAAACTGATTATAAATGGTCAATTTGAAAATAGACTGGAAAGTCCCCAAGGCTGCTTGCCTTGTCAAATTGAAAAGGGACAAGGACAAGTCAGTCGACTTTCTCTCCGTCCGTACCTATGATATTTTTTGAGGCAGCGGGACGAGAGGGAACACATAACAAATTCCTCCCATGCTGCGCGAGCGAGGCGACGGGGAAAGGATGACGAGGGAGGGAGGGTGGGGCTGCAGCAAGCGAAGGATCTTTAACATCTAGCCCTCAGCATTTATATCACAAGTTTCCACAAAGGGTCTATGGATCACTCCAGTGGGCTGGTGTTGGCAGTATCAGGAAAAGCCATAGGCTGTCAGGGAGTATGTGCTTTTCATATTTCACTGTAGACAGCTTTCCTGTCTGCCAGCCTCACTCACAGCAGCCTTTGAGGATAATATCTCCAAATCTCTCCTTGCCATGCTGAGAGGCTATTTTTAAGTAGATATTTATTTCGTTCATTCAATTTTTCTTTTTTTTTTCTTCCTCCTCGTCCCTTCCGTCCTACAGGTATTTCTTTGTGCTTCTGACTAGTGGGACCATCGAAACGCAGCAGAAAAGCTCGGCTTGGAAGGAATTTCCATCAGTGTTTTACAATTCTTTCTTCCATTTCAAGGAATTTGAATCATTCCCTCTCATCTTTCCAGGGATTTCTGCACATTTATTTAATAAAGGAAAGGCAAGGAGGAAAACTTAAGAATTTGAGAGTGAGAGGAAAGAATCAAGGAAGCATGTGGTGGAGGAAGGAAGGAATAAATGGAGGATGGAAACCAGGAAGGAAAAAATAAGGAATGAGGGAAGGAATAAAGGATGGAAGAGGTGTTAAAGGAAGAAGCAAGTAAGGAAGAAAGGTAGGAAGAAAAATATGAAGGATGAATAGTAAAACAAGAGCAAGGAAGGAAGCAATGAAGGAAGGAGCAAATTGAGGAGCTAAGGAGTGAAAAATTAAGGATCGTCTAAAAGGGAAAATGAGCAGATAGGAGGAAGGAAAGAAAGAAGCAGACAAAGACAAAGGGCAGGAGCAAAGGATGGAAGAAAAGACAGAAAAAGAAGCGAGCAAAGAAGGGCGGAAAGAGAACGAAGGAAGAAGGGAAGAAACGAAGGTTTAAAAAAGGTAATATTGGAGGATCAAAAGATGGAAAGGTAGAGGAAAAGGAAGGAAAGACATGAAGAAGGAAAGGAGCGACAAAGGATGGAGGATGGAAAATAAAAAAGATGGATGATTGGAGGGAAGGGAAGGCAAGAAGAAAAATGAAGGCTAGAAGGATACATATATATAGATATATATAATGAACCCTGCTTTCTCATCTGTTTCAAACTTGCTAAAATTATTCCTCAACATTGACTTCGCACTTTGAAATCATTGGGTTTTACAAATTGTTCCATTATACTCAGCTCTCAATTTCATCTGCAGAGTGCATAAACACCCACTTTAATGAGTCTTACAGGGACTTTTTATGGCAACAGTAAAGTCCCATTCTGATTAATCACACTGGGGAGGTGGAAAGCACTCTTTGATAAAACCAAAAGATGTCCACAGCAGCATGATTCATCGCAGCAGACCTCGCAATCAGATGAAACGTGGGGCTTTCTTTTCCCCTCTTTCTCGCCAACATGTATCCCCTCTCTCCTCAGAATACATTAGAGGAGTGTGAGCGACGGAATCATCAGATAGAGGGATGTGAATTGAAGTGGTCATGAACCCAGTGTCAAATTCAAATAGCTGAATGGCGACAGATAAAAAACAAAAACAAACAAAAAAAAAAAACAAGGAACGTGCGGAGCTTGCAGAAGGAGGTAATTAGGATGCAGGGACTACTGCTGAGAATTTTCTTACTAATAGCGTCAGCTGATATAAAGTTAAAATCCAGTGCGACTCAAATAGGAAATGCAGCATTCCCTGCATGTTGACTGCATGATAGCCCCTGAGTTCAAATCCTACATATGCATGCTGAGCGTGTGCTTTAACTAGGGATAAGTAAAGTTTTTTGAACTGACGTGTAGGACGCAAATGCAAGAAAACCTTGCGTTTACGTCCTGCACTGAAGGTAAGTGAATCAGCCAGCGATAACATGTGCAATCCCAGAGCAGTGTAGATGCAAAGGGACTATCACTGCAGCTGGATGGGACTGCTGCATGAGGACTGGGCTGCCTCTTTAGTGCTTTGGGATGGGGGAGAAGCCCACAGCAGCACACACTCATTGATAGAGTAAGAACAAAATGTGCTTTTGTGTTAGAGTCTTCAAGAACACATGAAAAAAAGATTCTAAATTTGTTGCTGCTGTTGCGTTGCGGAGAGGGGAGGGTGTGAGCAGTGCCTTCACAAGCATTATTGACAGCGCTAAGACCCTCCTCCTGGCTCTGATTGCTGGTTTCTGACCTGAAGCAATGCATTTCTGCATATGGCAGTAGAACCGCAGGGAGGAGACAGAGAAGCTTGATTTTTTTTTCACAGCTTATCCGTCTTCCTTCATATTATAGTGACAGCTTTAACAAATATGTACAAAAAAAACATATTTTTTTATAAATGCTAGCTACTGCAGCTTTGAAGATGTGCCAGTTTGCCTTTCAGTGCCTATTTCTTCACCATTTGCCATTGCAGACAAGTTAAAAACAATGTTCCACGACCTCATGCTTTTGTATACCTTTCACATACATTCCGTGGCGATTGTCTCCTGCACAGTAAGCACATTTGAAGTTGTTTTTATACGTTCTTTATCTTATTTTGTCCTTTTAACCGTGGCTAATAGCAAGTTTTCCTATCTTCCTCTGTTCGAGGGCTAAGCCGGGTCTTAGAGCTGGCCCTCCGTTTTGCAGGAAGACAGAAAGTGCTGGAGTAAGCAGGGGAAGGATTCCTCAGCTCCTACTTCAGGTAGTTCCCTCCCTCGCTTTAGCTGAGATATCTATCCCAGGCCCTTATTATCAGCAAACAAGCACTTTTTGATGATGATAAGTAATAGCCGCATCCCTATGTGTAGGACTCACTTCTCCGGGGAATAGGGAGAGCGCGCCGGTCATTTTTCTTGCCTGTTCTGTCGTCCGGCGATTCCGGGGATAATAGAGGCTGTTCGAAGCGGGGCAATTCCGTGTTTCTGCAGCACAATTCGAAACAGGAGATAGATTAAGACTCTTGGTTATTTATTTATTTATTTTTTTGTATAGTTACTTGATTTAATATTTCACTGGCTGACCTTTACAAACAAAAATATAGCAGGTGAGCACTTAAATATTATTAAACACCATTATGATTCAAAAAAAGCCAACAACAAACCACTGTTTTACGGCAAGAGCGGAACAAAAACGAAACAGAACAAAGCACGACTCAAGGGTTGGCGCGTTGTAGGAGTGTCGCAGTATAGTGGCTGCACAGCTGCGTGATATAGCACCTGCAAAGGAAGGGGGACGATAAGCTACGGACAAACCTGAAGATTTCCCAAGACCGAACGGACAGAAATAAACACCATTTCCACAACGTCCGATATCCCAGACGCGCTGGAGACAGCGGCCTGTCAGAACGCACAGAGCAATTTGAATGCACAGCAGGAGAGGCGTCCGTCTTTTCAATTCCACGGGCATCTTGTTTATTTCGCACTGTAGCTGCGTCTCGCTGCCTGCCACACAAACATAATTCAGTTAATTTATGAAGGAGTTTTATATCAGTCTTGCTGAGGAGAGGAATAAGGGAAAAGATTGCAGACATATGGAGAACGAAATTAGGAAAGGAAAGGGAAAAATCAAAGACTAAATGATGAAAGAGAATGTAACAATAAAAAAAAGAGAGAGAGAGAAGAAGACGAGTACTCAAATATGCAGCAATTCCTACAAGTTAAAAGATTACCGTTTCGTCTTCTTAGCATGTGAATCTCATTGATCGAATGTTCCCTTCTCTGTTTGCCTGCGATCGGTGCTGCTGTTCTTGGTGAGGACTGCCACTCAGCTGAGGTAGTCTTATCTTTCTCATTTGAGCTCAGAAAAACATAAGACTTTCACTAGATAAGGTATCAATACGACTGATTATGTATGACATGTATAATAAAATCAATGATTTCCAAACCTTTTGTAAAAAAAAAAAAATAAAAAAATAAAAATCATGTTTGGATTCAATTTCAAGATTCAGTTTTATTCGATTCAAGACTGCCAGATCTTAAATTGGTCATGTTTGTCCCCACTGCCTAATTTTTGTTTCACATTTTGAATTAAACTTGGTCAGAAAAGAAGTTCTTTCAAATCAATGTGATCCGATGATGATGCCACATCTACAATTACTCCAAATTCTTCACATTTTGGGTGTGAAGCTTGTTTTAGGTTTATAAGCTTCTCTTGTTTCCACAAAATAATGGCAGCCATAGTGTTCAAATATTTGAATTTCAGCTTCATCAGCCCTCTGGACTCTGGACATTTCTGTAAATATTAAAGCTGTGCCACGGAGCGCATTTGCAAACTGAATTTTGACTTCTCATGTTGCTTTTAGAGTAACATATTCTTCCTCTCAGAGAGGCTTTTCAGGACAGGACTGGATCCACAGTGGTCAATGACACTCTTACCAATCTCACTCAACATTATCACGTTTGCTGTTGTTCTATGCACACATTTTTCACCTACACATGTCCATACCTGGACATTGTCGTCCTTTTTTATATCTGCATATATTTGTGTGCATATGTAAACCTCACATTTTTAAACATCTGGAAATTGTTCCCGACGATGAACCAAACTTATGGAAATCTACAATTCTCTACGTGTAATCTGGAGAACATTATTGGTTTTTCACGTTCCCCATCAATCCACACCAGCAGGTAGGGTTAAGTAGGTAGCACATTTTGAGTTGCATTGAAATATATCTCAACTGTTGTGTCAAATAACTTCGACATATTGAATTCGCCAATCAGAAGTTTACAAAGCCATGACATCATCTGCTATTTCCAAATTGACGGTCATCATATTTAACGTTTTGTTGTTAAATTGGATTTTGATAATTTCCAACATTTACTAAAGTGCAATTATTTTTAATAATCCTGACGAAAACACAGGAAAAGTTTAGTCAGATTTTTACACCTTTATACTGGTTTTGTCTGTATTCTCCATGTTTAACACTTCATAGGGAAATCTCAAGAGTTGTAAAAGGATTTTTTAAAAAATATATATATACATAAATCTATACATGTGGTCACAAGAAAAGAGAAAGCATTTTTCCATCTTGGTGTCTGTCACACAGTGATTCCCTGAGCAACCACCGAGCAGTCTGACCTTTGACTCTGTCTTTTAGCACATTGATCCAGCGGTCACTTTAAACAGAGTTGCGTTCGCGTCTGTCGCTTGCTTTCTCTTAGTTCACCTGACTGAACTCGGTGAGTCTACCCAGGGGCTTTGGCCCTGTGGCCTTCGACATGCGATTGCCCCCATTTACACGGCTCAGATCACATTCGTGTCAGCAATAGAGCTCGTTTTTAATGTCCTAAATGATTTGTATTCAGAAAGAGACATTTTTTATTTTTTTTTGAAGCACCAGATGCACTGGTCATGTGTTCTAATTTTAGGTGGTGTTAATTGCTGCCTGTTGAAGTGTCCTCACTGCCACCTTTGACAAAAGGACCATTCATAGGCAGGGCAGCCAGGGGAGCTGGCAGGAAGCCCACTTCGCCAGTTGCTCCCGACACCTCTGAGGCAGCTCCATGCTGGCACTAGATGAGCTTTCCTCTAGAGCTTCCTTACCAATAAGCACACATATAAGTACTTGCAATACAGGCAGAAATCTGAAATGTTTGATTTTTTCTTTTCTTTTACTTGATGCATGCTGTAATTTGGAGATAAAGCGATAGAGCAGTTTCCAGCATGTGAAAAACCAAAAATAGCTCAAGATCCAGTGCGAACATAAAACAGTGTGGCTGTCTTGATAAAAGCGAGGGAGTTTTTTTTTTTTTTTTTTTTTTTTTAAGTGTATAGCCCTGGTGTTTACCTCCAAGGCAGACCTCGTAAACACGCTCCCCGCAAAAGCAATAGAGGCGAAACACGGACGGCACACGGAGCAATTTAGCATTGTAACGTCGTGTCACCGGGCTCACATTTCAACCATTCTTTATTCTCTGCCGCACTTCCAGCGGGGTGTAAATTGTGCCGCGATGTAATTAATCCATGTCAGTTCTGAAAAGTAAGAAGACTGGCGGAGAGGAGGTTAGGGGGGGACACGGGAAATGAGCGGAAGTATGGGGTGCCTTTGATGACAGCCGCTCTCGCTCCATGTTAGTCCGTGTATATATTGTTTCGTGTTCATAAAGAAAACCTGGGGCCCCCCAAGGAACTGGAGCACTTTCATGTTTCTAAATTCTGCCATGGCTCCATTTGTCCCATTGCTCTCCTGCTTCGATACAAGATTGTTGTAAAAATAAAACATAGTAAAACACTAGAGTAACTAAGAAAGGACTGAACCAAAGCAAAAGAGAAACAGGCTGATCTAATCAGAATAAGAAAGGGAAACAAATCAGAACTGAGAACTGAAAACCACTCAAAACAACCCCATACCCTAAACATGGGTCCTAAAATCATCATTGACTGTGAAACTGTGAACCTGAGCAAGTACAGTCCTTCATTTCTTTAGCCTAGGAAATATGTCTCTCTGAATTAGGGCAAGGAATGATCCCTATGATATCTCATGGCTACCACACTTCTTCCTTCCACCCGACTTTCCATCAATACACTTTGATATAGCAATCTGACCAGCCGACTTAGCAATCATCCTTTGTGACTTTTACTGCATGTGGACAATATCAGTGACTGCTGGACAACTGTCAAATCATGTCTTTCCTATGATTGTGTCTGCAATTATGTTGCTATTAAATGTAATTTCTGCATTGATGATATTGTATTAAGTTTGTCTTTGAATCTGAACTTTGGGCTTCATTAGCTCTAAGCCAGATTCATAAGAACACATTTTTTGAACTGCATCACTCTCTGTGTATTGAATCTAAAATAAAAGTTTCAATAAAAAACAAACTGTTCAGACACCGGTTAAATACAGACTATTTAGCATTGGCAGTTTAACTTTAGCAATTTGCAACAAACACTGCAGCCCCCCCATCGCAATAAATCTCTGCATTCAGCATAAACACTCTATATGCATTTCAGCCAATACAAGCCCAAAGTACTGAAGGAATCTATGACATATTGTAAATAAGTAAAACCAGACAAGATCCTACACAAAACTTGAGCAGCGAGCGAGTGATAAATTACATTTTTAAAAGGACTTGTTTTCCTTCTTACTATGAAAATCTTCACGGGTTTTGCTTCATTATTGCTTGAGAGTCGAACATCCCTTTCTTAGTCTGATGGAGCAGAGAGACGAGCAGTGGAGAACTCAAAACCAGAGAGGAGAAACAACATAAAAAAACAACAAAAAAAGAACCTTTTTTAAATGTTCTATTTACATTTTTAGCAGATCCTGCAATAAGTTGTGCTCTGGTCTCTCAAAGGATGAGGGGAGTTTTGGATTTCAGTTCCTGGTCCACTGCTCATTTAGGGCCTTATTAATCTAATTACGTGCCCAATTGTACATATTTAACATCGCCCCAGTCCTCTCCCAACTCTACCCTTAGAAACCCAGCTGGCTGTACATTAGTCAGGAAACTTGCTGAAGCTTGCAGATAGTAAAAGAAAAGCTAAATGGCTGCAATTCATCACACAATTTCGCCAATTATATTGCTGGAGTTTGGACCGGCGCAGATCACAGACCTCTCCGTCTGGGATTCCTGGCAACTGATCCCGCGCGCGCGCGATTCCGAGACGCCGAGGCTCATTTATCTACCTTCAGGATAGCCTCGGTCGACATTAAGGCTCTCGCAGTCTTCCCTCTCCCCCATCATCCGCTTCACCCGTTTGGTGACACTAGCGGTTTACACATAGGTTATTAATGGTCTATAAATATTCACAGATTGTTTATTGGGACTTTCTGGCAGGCATTAGCGAAAGGATTTTGTGTTGGACAAAAAGCCAGGCGGGTACTTTTTTTTTTATTTCTTGACGTGACAGCGCAATGGTGTGGCTAACCTTGGGGATCCGAGCCTGATGGGGAGTTGGACCTTGGTTTTGAGGCAGCGCTTTTATTCTCTGCCCGTTTCATGACTGGTGAGGTGTTGAATGATGAGCCGCACGCTTCAGACCTCTTACTCTTATCATCCCAAAATACAAGGTTAGTCAGGGAGGGAAGCCGCCGCCTCCTCCTCCACCACACCGATGCCCTCAAGTGCTCCGATATCTTCCAGGAAAACAAATCTATCAAAACTCGCACAAAGATACGTTTCTAAAATTATGCATAAGAAGAAGAAGAAAATAAAGGTACATTATGAAAAATGAGCCTGGTGTGTGTAATTTTCCTCTCTCTTTATCTGAACAGGTACCAGATCTGCACAAATCCAAATGCAATCGGACAGCTTCCCGGAACACGCGCAGCATTACATACACCTTGCTCTCCGTGGATTAAATTGGCATTGACAAAGTGTCATCGTTGCTCCCTTTTTGTTGGGATACGATTTGGATTGGATTTGCGAAGACATTTTTGACACGATGAAATGGAAAGGGGGCGAGAGAGAGAAAGCGAGAACGAGCGCAGAGGAGAGAAAAGGTGAGAACAGGAAGACAAAGAGTCCAACAGAAACCCGGTGAATGAAAAGGAGGAGTGGGGGGGAGGAGAGAAAAAAGTAACCAGAAAAGGAAAGCTGAGCCATCTGGAGACAGAGACAGAAGACAAGAAAGGGTTGAAGAAGAAGAAGAAGAAAAAAAGGAGAACATCTGAGTGTTTCACAGGTTCATTTTGATGCATGGATACAGACAGGAGAATAGATTGGTAGCCTTGGGTGGATAAGGACAGAACCATTCCCCAGAGAGATGGATTAGACGAAGGAGTGGAAATAAATGATCACAGATTTTAATGGCCTTTTGGCTTGCCTCCCTTCTCTTCCCATTTTCATGTGGGGGGGAGAGGGGGGGCAGTGATGACATTTCCACATGCCAGCTGTCTGAATGTTGGAGTTTAACTCTGAAAACAATCTTCCAAGTTACGAATGCATGACGCTTGAACGGAAACGGGCTCCTGAACTAAGGACACCTTGCTCTGTCGTGTAGGAGCATTCACTGGCACATCCGCATAAACCAAGAAGTTCAGAGTCAAAAACCTACTTTATCCTAAACCTCAACTTGGCAAAACAGTGGAAAAGCTTGAAGAATGATTTAAAGGTATATGCAATTTGAGGTGTAATATGACTAAAATGCTATAATATCTTTTCAAAGCGAAGGCTGTCCAGTTACGGTCAGTATATTGCTTCTTTAGAGGAAGGTACTGTAAGTATAAGCCTTGTTCGGAGCCCTGGAAATTAACTTGAGTGCTTTCACCCACCGTAGACTATTGTTGTTAGTTTGCTTCAAACCACTACTTGTCTTAAACCAGGGAAGGTGACGTAGGTATTTCCTTTATGTCGACTGACGCATATTGTGCAAACACCAAGAGTTACATTGGAGACACTTTTCTACTAGAAAGTTAAAGTTGTGTGCATATCAACTGTAAATTCATAAGTACAATGTCCAAATCTGCACCTAATTTAGCATCTGCTTAACAACAAACAAAGAAATTAACTTTTAATATATTTTTTCAATTAATTCAGACAGTACAGAGTAAACAAGGCGGCTGGTACTTTTCTCAAAAACCTTCTTGCGTTTGTCTGTTGGTCATGGTAGTTTTACTTAAAATTCTAATTCATCTCCTGAGAAACATCCTTTTCACAAAATACAAAAACTACTAACACCTAAATATTATTTCAAAATTGCGTAAAAACACATAAAAAACCTTGCAAATCTGTGTCCATCAACTGCAATACTATTGTTGAGGTATATTTTACGGATCAATGCTCATGCTTTTTGCAGATTTGTTGATTCAATTTACATTTTGGATACCAAAATATAAATTCCAATGTACGTACGGAATTTCTTTTAGACTTGAATTTACTGGAAGACAAACATTTTTTTTTTATTGGAATTTTAAATTTGTAGCAACTGCAAACTGTCAGCATGTATACATTTGTTTTATGTGGTTCTATGCAATATAATAAGACCATAATTATCTAATAAACAAGTTTGATTCTTCAGTTAAGGCGATTGATAACCAGTATCCACGTCTCATTTTGAAGCAGGAAAGATATAGTTCTGATGAAAAGTTAAGACTTTTCATCAGGCCTGCTAACAACATTTAGTTAAAAAACCATCATCACATCGTACCACATATACATATGAGTGTGTGTGTGCGTTTAAAAATATAAGGGAACCAGCAGTAGCTCGACTTAGCTGAGTAATACTCTTGGCCATTAGTTTTTTTTTTTTTTATGGAAATGTAGCCTTGGGTTGTTGAATAAAAAATGGGCCCCAGTCCTAATTTCTGTTATGATAAGTTCCATACCTGATTGCCTCCATAAGAGGCAGATCTGTCTTCATAAGGCCTTTTGAGGCTCCTGACAACTATTTAGCTCTGCTAATCCATTTGTTTGATTTATTTCTTACAGTATGTGGCTAATGTCTTTTAAAATCCACCCGTCGCTGAGAGATGAAGAAGAAACCAATTGCAGACAGATAGCATCAACATTTTTGAATGTCTAATCACTCTTGCATATCTGCCTCTGCTCAGATTTCCTTTTAGTTAATAAATGAGATGATGAGCGCCACAGATACGGACGGCGTTTTGCGCCGGTCTCGACAAGATAGGGATTTTGAGGGCGAGATAAGCATCGTCTAAATAATGCAATGCTCTGCTTGAAACAAATTGGTAGCATGAGACGGATTGCTACTGCAACAGCTTCGGATCTGAGGGAGAGAAAGGAGGCGAGTGCAAGTCTTCTGCTCCGAATAATGTTTGCCGTCTTCTCTTTCTCACCTCTGACCTAGAGATGCCATGCAAGGGGGATCAGGGCAGCAGGCCAAACTAGGATCTGGGTGGATCCCAGGTGAGGATGGGTGTCCAAATCTGTGCGACCGGCAACATCTGTCACCATCGGGAGTGACCACAACCAGAGCACAGAGTGGCATACTTTAGGTATGGGTGGGTGTGGACGTGGTGGGGAGGGAGGGCGAAAAACAGAGATAAAGACTGATGGGTGAGGACCCCCTGCTCCTCCATCATCATTTCACAGGTCTGGGACTGTGAGACAGCAGCTGTTCACTCTGGGAATCGCCGCTCGTTTCGGGATGGATGGCAGAAGGTAAAAAGGAGAAAAGTGGGATGTTGCAAGAAAGTGGAAATGTAATCAGTTTTGGCCAGCAGAATGGTGCCACTTTAGGGAACCTTTGACAAAATCAGCAAACAAGTCCATACGCTGATTTTAAATAATAAACAACAGCGTTTTGAGAGGCACTCGAGATTAATGACGGATGGCGACGAACGGCTCTCCTCGGTTTTGTTGTGCTGAAACACACAAGTAATACCCGGCTTGGGCAAGAAAACGGCATCAAGAGTGGAATGAGAACAGATGAACGTACGATTCCAATTAAATGCACAAGTACTCGTCTTAGGTGCAAACAAAAACAGCAAAAACTGCAACCACACACCCACAGGTGCTGGGACAATCATGTCCTGATACACCTACACACAGATTAGGGCTACTGCTGGGGCTGAGGAAAATGGCTTTAGGGGCCCACGGCGGCGGTTGTAGCTTCCTGTCTCTGGCTTAGACACAGTCACGTCGATAACTAATCCTGACCTTTCCCCAGCCGCCAAATTGAAAAATAAGAATAAGGAAAAAAATAAAATAGATGACGGATTTTATCAAGATGGCTCCTGCCGTTTCCTGGGGGGTGCTAGAAGCGGTCCATCTATTGGATCAAGACGAGATGCCTGACGTGGGGGTAGAGAGATTTGGGAGAGGGGGTGGGGGGTGGGAGATGAACATGAAGTCTCTTTGCAAAGTCAGAAAGACAAATGCTGCTCGCTGCTTGTCCCAGAGGCAAAAATTGAGAGTGAAGAGCCATTCTTAATGTGAATATGCAGGGCCTTTAAAAAGGTATTTTCACTTCTTAGTGTTTTTTTTAGATTCTGCTATGACTCACGTGACAAATCAAAACAGTGGTAGTAGTATGCAAATGGGAAGTAGAATAATAAAAAATCCTTTTTGTTAGAAATCTGAAAAGCATGGCGAGTACAAGTACTCGCACCCCTTTCAAAGCTCTAAAAAAATCCATAGCAGCCAGCACTCTTCAGACATCCCATAATTAATGAATTATACCTGTAATCTCAGCATAATTTCAGCTGTTCTATGAAGATCACTAAAAAAGAAAAAAAAGAAGTGTTTGAGAAAACATGTGAAAAAACAGAATGAAAAAAAAAAGTGCCTGGTGCAACTGCAAATCTACCACGACACATCCATCCACCTAAACGGTCAGGTTTTAATCAGAGAAACAGGAATGTAAACGCCAAAGGAGCTACAGAGATCCACAACTAAGGCAGGAGATTCTCTTGACAGGACAACTACTAGTTCCACCCCAAGCAGACATGCTGTTTATGGCCGAGGGAAGTCAAACACAGGACAACCTGATTGAGACTGCAGAGACTTGAGACGTTTGACGGGGACATCATGCAGCCTACTGAGCCGAAGGTACGATGCAATGGAGCATATTTATGTGATTAAATGGTACAGTCCAAGTCAAGACCTAAATCCACAATGAGTGTCTATAGCAAGACTTGTGATG
The DNA here is from genome assembly GCF_000485575.1 of Poecilia formosa. NCBI lineage: Eukaryota > Metazoa > Chordata > Actinopteri > Cyprinodontiformes > Poeciliidae > Poecilia > Poecilia formosa. Next base: position 1,414,705 of record NW_006800050.1, on the reverse strand, counting down.
AACTCAGATACTCTCTATCTAGTCTTTAACTATTTTGAACAAAAGCTCAGGCAAAAAAAAAAAAAAAAAAAAAATTAAAAAAAGAAATTAAAATCTCTAGATGTGAAAATT
>NW_006800050.1:1378693-1414584 GCF_000485575.1 Poecilia formosa | reverse complement strand
AGACTGCAGAGACTTGAGACGTTTAACGGGGACATCAGGCAGCCTACTGAGCCGAAGCTACGATGCAATGGAGCATATTTATGTGATTAAATGGTACAGTCCAAGTCAAGACCTAAATCCACAATGAGTGTCTATAGCAAGACTTGTTCTAATTCTTTCTCTCCAAAAGCAAGTCTTCAAATGATTCTTGATAGCAAGCAAAAAAAAAAAAAAAAAAAGAAATTAAAATCTCTAGATGTGAAAATTTGGCAGACACCTACATTATCCCCAAAACAAATGGAATTACAGCAAATCTGCGTCTCACTTACTGGCTATAATATGAAAAAGTAGTATGAACATTTTTGCAAGACACTGAAGATATTTTACTTAAATTTGTCCCTACCAATTCCAGATGCATCTCTGGATAGGAGACACAGTACACCTATTTGACCACAAGCAATATGCAACGTGTAGGAATCCAGATGTTGGGTCATGCATCGTTATGTGAGAAGCCGCTCATTTTAACTTGGGTTATACATCAACAAATGCATACGCACAGATATGCACAGCTCTCTCTGTCACACCTGTTAGAGCTCCAAATTATGTTTGCCACAGCCACGACGGCGTTGCCAGGCATCTTAATACCGCAAATATGTTTGGTTCGATTATCCACCCACCTATGCTGGGACGCCTCCTTACAGATAAACCCGGTGGTGTGAGAGAACATCATCAGAATAACTGAAATATATATTTCAATCCTTCATTTGTAAGCGTGACGTGAACTGCGAGTGGAAAGCTGGCGTCTCAAGCTCCGAGGGTCATCGTTGGAACGTTGGTGATGACGACAAAGCAAAGTTGAGGAAACGGAAACTGCATGTTGTTGCAGGTGGACTGAAAAGCTAAACAGTTCTATGTTTCAAAGTGAAATGAGATCAGTTTTAATTAGTGGAGTGAATTAGTTGTCAAGGAATACCAGTCAAGAAGGGAGGAAGGACATTTCAGGTTAGTGAAACAGACTGAGGTTCTTTAAAGATCCACTAGGAGGTGTAAAGTAGTGGGTCCCAAAGATCCTGTGAAATCTTCCACTTCAAATCAGCATTTTATCTCCAATTTAGGCAAAAATATTAGATGGGCAACTAGATACGAAATAGGAAGAGATTCCTGTTTAATGTGACTGAACGTTTTAAACAAACAATAGGGTAATAGATTGCTGTTTTTCCCCAAGTATGAATCCATGCGTAGGAGCAGAAAAGTTTTTGGTGCATCTTCTCAGTCAGAATCCAATGGTGTCTTTGATGCAAATATGCATTTGTAAGAGTTAAATCGGCTAATGGAGCCAAGGGGAGCGATACAAGAACACAGAAAAACAACAACACAAACAAATAAAAAGAGGTGAAACATTTTTTATGCGAGCAAATAAAAAACTGTATTTGAAGGGATAGTGTGCCTACACACAGTCACAAAGTTGGGATTTCTCTTCTGCAACAAACACAGAGAGACAACCCACCGAAGTACAGCAAAGCATGTAATAGAAACCTAGCAGTAAGGCGAAAAAAAAAAAAAAACACACAAAAAAAACTGCATAACTATGAATTTATATGCTGCACATTTATCGGAAACCTAACTGAAGCAGCTTTTTAAGACCACCGATGTCTCTCTGAGTGGATTCTCTGCCATGAAACTGAAAACAGAAGTATGAGTATTCACTCTGCACTATGCTTTTTTTGTTGTGTGTGTGTGCTTCTGATAGTCTCGCGTACAGAAAGAAGCAGAATTCTCTCTCATCCAGTTTTTATTTAAGTGCGTTAGTTATGACAGAAAGCTTGCATATTTACAGCACTTTCAACAAATGTTTACAAGCCTTGAAATCCCCCCCACCTCTTGTTTTTCATGGAATAACATGAAAAACTGACTTAGCTCCAGCCATCTTCCCTGTCCATGCTCAATGCAAGCATTCCCGAATTATTATGTTTGCCACTACGACATTTCATGGTTGCCAACAACTTCTACTAGCTGAGTAGCTTCTAAATAATAAACTAGTTAAATAAATGCACTCTGCTCCAATTAAAACTTTAACATGGTTTAAATGTTAGACGCTCACTAAGAGATGCAATCTAAATGAGATTACAGGAAATACAAAAATAAATAAATAAATACTATTATTTGGGCGAACATTGTTCATAAAACAAAACAAAAACAAACATTCATCTTATATACTTTCTCCTCTCCAATAATTCACTCAGAACAAACCCTTCAGAGACATACAGCAACAAAAAGTCAACTTAAAAAATGTAGGTAAAGAGCTCCCTGCTTGAACAAAGCCCATACCATACATCATCTGCTTTCCCAGGCTTTGTCAGAGAAGGGCACCAGAGTGCACCCTCCAGTGGTGATGCTGCGGCTGTTTTCTGCAGTGTTTTAACTCTTCCCCCCCTTCTTCTTCTTCTTCTTATTTATTTAATTATTTCACTTAAATGGAAGTTTTGCCTCCGGCTATCTGCGGCATGGCTAATTAATCGGAGTAATTATTTGCTTAGCCAGACAAAGTGAGCGTTTCGTTTGTGTCTTGCAGTTTTTGACAGAAGAACATTGTGTCCGGATGAGGACGCGGGGACTTGAGCATGATAAGCTGAGAGGAGGGGGAGTGGGGCTGGGGGTGAGGGGAGGAGACGAGGGGTGTTGGTGGGGGGCGCGCCCGTAAAGTAGGCCTGATGACTCATTAATGCAATGAGTCATCAGGCCTTCTTAAATTCCAAAAAATATTTTGTTAGTACATGTGTGTCAGATAACTGAGCTGCTGTGTTTGAGATTTGGGAATTTGGAAGAATACAACTTCTGTTGTCCTTACGGCGAGACACTAATACCACACCTTCAAATGTTATCTGTCACGCGGCATTGAACGACTGTGATCCTTTTGGACACATGAAAATGTTTTATGAGGAAACACTCCCACAAGCTGCGATATTCTAAAGGTTTGGGAGGAGCCGAAGCAGACAGCAGTCGTAAGCATTTTACTGTGTATCTACAATATTTCCCCCCCTCTGCAGGAAAAAGGGTAAGAAGATATTATGCTTAGGTTTCCCGCTTTGATCATCCCGAGCTGCGTTGTTCCCCGTGTAGAATGAATAATTCCTGGGACTAAACGTGGAGAGAAACTAAAAAAAACACAGAAATGCATATTTAAACACAACTGTAAGCTGTTAGTCCCATTTGCTATGACAAAGTAAATGCACGTAAATAGCGTTTTTATCATAAACGAAAAGAGAATCGAAACATCCTCTGTTCTCTGTGCCCGCTGAAGGTTGCACGTTGCAGAAACTAAATAAATGAAGCAGGCAGCCTCCATCCCTCTTCCTTGCGTTGGCTGAAAGATGCTGCAACTAAACCCGAGTGGCAGAAATCAGCAACTTTTAATGATATTGGTGTGTAAATCTCACTCACGTTATTTAGAAATACGGCAGTCTTGTAATTCGTCAATAAAACTAATGCCATCTGCTGATGGTATTAATTAGGCCCCATTGTTTAGAGTTGCTCATTTGTGGGAAAAATGTGTTTTGGTTGACGCTGAAATCACAGTTATCTAAAACTCAAACTTAAGTGTGGAGAAAGTTTACATTTTCTGCACTTGAAGAACAATGAATTACCCTGAACATAAAATTGATCCTGAAAACGTTTTGTGCAATATTCCCTTAAAATAAACGATTAAACGTAGTGAACTCAAGTATATTTCAATTAAAAGAACTGAAAATAAAACAAGAAGTATAAGAAAATTGATAATTATAATGCATATTAGAAAACACAACCATGTTATTTTGACCAGACAAATTTACTCACAGTTTAGAACAATGTATTACTGAAAGATCCCATGTGTTTATGTTTTGGTTAAAATTATCCCAGTCAGTTCCTAAAGCTCATAACTGCCAATAGATTTATCAGATACCAGGGATAAAACAGTAAAAGATGCCTCACTTTGGTCCATCACCTGTTCCTCTCTCATTTTGGAACCACATCGATTTTTTTTCCACACATTCGGTTTCAGGATGCAGAACCTTTTTCTAGAGAAGCAGCTGCTCAGCCAGTAGGTCGCCTTCACAATGGAGTGTTTCTATTCGGCATCGGATTTTTAGATGTCCGAAGGCTCCTCCTTTTGGATTTGTAAATAATTAAAGTAGTTCTGAAATATTACTGACGATTTATACACACACCTCAAGTGACTTGAAAATAATAGAGAGTCAAAGCTTCACTCAGACTAGCAGAGCTTATAACGCCAAACACTTATCGACTGGGGCCTAATGAGTCCGGTTTCTAGTAAAAATAGAGTCCAGTTTTTGGGAGAAGAGTCCTCAGGAGGCACTGATCAGCTAGTCAGGAGCAGATTTTAGTTTTCTTATGCCAACAAGTGACCAAGAGAGACAACATCATATCGCATAAAACAAACTTCCCATCATGGCTTCTTAGAATGACCCAACACTGAGTCATTCTAAGAAGGAATGCTTTTATATATATAATGAAAATGGTTCAGTAAGTAGTTCAGAAAAATATTAATTATGACAAGAATGTCATTTCGAGAGAGCCACCCTAATGAGTAAATTAGTTTGATTTTGATGACATCAAAATCCAGCTAACTAACTGAAGTGGACAGAAGAGCAAAGCGTCAAAAAAATGTTGTTTTGAATGGTTGAATTGTAACGGTTCCTGTCATGCTACATTTCACAGAAACTTACCATCATTATTGTATTGTGACGGCGCAACAAAAGATGAATTTGTGTCAAGCCTTTCAACATTACCGGCTGCAACATATGCACATAGGAAGTGTTTTGCTCCAGTATTATTCCATAAAAAAAAATAAAAAAATAAAAAATAAAAATAAAAAAAAAGTCAGGGTCAGCTTTGGCCGGTCCGTCCTAAAATAAAATCTTTGCTCACCTTCATGTCTGCATTCGCTTCATATTTTGTAGCGCAGTAGGCATAGGTAAAACTCCTCCATATGTCTAGCTGTTAAATTTTATGTATCAATGAAATGCATAAAGTGCACCTTTAGCAAAACTTATTGTGTAAACACACACACATGCACACACACACACACACACATACAGATACACTATTGCTCCTGCCTACATTGAACAGGCGGGGTCCTTCGAGCTCTCTAAATCTGTTCATCTGTCAAACTGTCAGAGTCTATGCATCACCTCAGAGTCTTAGGCACACACAAACATACGCATGCACAAGACAGGGAGCATCTCTCAGAAGCGAAGCAGCACACTACTATATTTTAAATGAAGCAGGCTTAGAGATATCAGATTGCTTTCCATCATAAGGGAGACTGTCGCTGCTGTTGTGTGCGTGGGAGTAACAAAACATCGACTATTTTCAGGGAACCTCGCAGCACCACCTTTTTAGAGAAATAAGAAAATAAAAAAAATAAAAAAAGACAGATTTGTGTTTTTATGTTGCACGCTGATGGGTCTTAGAAGGAGAAAATTTATTTTCCTTGTTCAGATATTGACAAAGTGAATGCATTCAGGGAAGAGTGTTCAGGCTTTTCCTTGCTTAAGATGAATTCTATAAAAAGCAAACGTTTGCTTGTCAAATGAAGACGATAAATGCGTCTCCAGGAAAGAACTAAAGGGAGGTTCATTTATTACAATAGCGCCGTCACAGGAATAAAATGTTTGCATTATGCATTTCTGTAAACAACTGGCACCTCTACGATTAAATTTGTTGCCTCATAAAGGGGAGCATGTGTGTGTGTGCCAAATCGACTTTTTTGTGCTTTATATCATGTAATAGTGTTATTCACTCATCCAAAACATACCTTGGAGTGCTGCTTTGACTGATTCATACATGTTTGAGGAATCCTTGAAGCTCCCCTGCTGTTCTCCCGCCCCACAGAGAGCCCCCTCCCTCCGTGCCTTCCCCAAAAGCTCACTTTTGTCTGCACACCTTCCCAGTTATACCTGTTGACAGTCAATGCTAAGAGGTGGGGCTGTTGCTAAATAATGTGAATGAACAGCCTCTGTTAACACCACAGGTTTGGGGACAGTTATTTAGTGGGCTGCTTTCTCCCTGATCGCGTTTGCAGAGCACCAATATTCAAATTGCCATATCTTCTTCCTTTTGTTGTATTAAAATGTGTTTGACATCACTGGAAAGTTTAGGATCCATACTTTAAGAGTCTATAAATATCTCAAATCTCAAAACACCCACAGGAGAAGACTTATTCCTGGTCGCGTCATGGCCACTCACAAGTACAGGTATTTTGCAAGTTGCTCGGTAGTGTGAAATTCCCTGTTGTTGGAGTTTTGCACATACTCTAGAGTTGTGTTCACGAATAGACTAAGACTTTATTTGATACATTTTATTAATTTCCAGTTCAGTCAAATCATGTCTGAAATCTTATTTTAAGAGCTTCAGAAAGAAAACTGTAAGACGACATGTACGCATCGTTTTCCTTCTCATCAACAAACGCAGAAATGAAGATGTCATTGAATGACTTACCACCAAGATGAAACGCAAAATTGCTGCCGATGCGGTCTACCTACCAACTTCCCAGACACTTGTTCTACACCACATCACTGAAAAAAAAAAAAATTGTGGAATGCCGTTTCAAAGAACACCATCTAAATAATCAGCATAACATTCCCTTTATGTCATTGTTAAAGTAACAGCTCTTGCAGGGCACTTTAACACTACAAAGAGATGGAGCCACTACGATGTCACAGTCCCCGGAGTCTTGGACATAAAAGGGATCAGTATACGGTGTACGAACATGATTATGGTTCAGAAAAGGGCACAGAGCACCCTTACACGTAAGAACACTGATGCTTTGGAGGCAGCTATAAACGCACGATTTTTATGCTGGTTGATGGAGGGGCTTTTTGGGGGGGAGTCGTCATTTGCAACATTACCTTGTCAGTGGAATTGGTGCAACGCAACCTTCTGTTCCTTTTATTGTACGGCTTTCTTTCTGTCTCCCTCCCCTACACATCCAGAGTTTCTGATGGCCATACCGCAAAGGTCATGGACGCCCTGGAGCGTGTAGTATCTTAGCACACCTCAATGGTCCGACACAGCTCCCAGGTGAGAAGGGATGCTGTGGGCTCAGCATGCTGATGCAGGCATGTCTTCTAAAAAAAGAACAGAGTACAGTGAAGCAATTTGTTTGCGTGTCATTGTCTTTGATTGCCGGCAAATTCACATGGATTCATGCAGGCGTTCAAAAATGGCGCAATCGCCCGTTTTTGTCACTCACATGTGACGGTACGAGTGCGGAGTTACCCAGAGGACGAAACCTGATGCAATCTTTGGAACTCATCGGAAGGGGTTTGGAGTATTTGATATCAGTCAGGGAAATGTCAGCCACCAGATAAGAAGTTTCGTGGACTTTTAAACGTAACTTGGTGAATTTGACATAAAATCATTTTACAATTATTGCAATGGACTAAAAATGATAATAAAATGTCTTGTCTGCTGCCCTATTTGTCTGCTGAACTTCCTTGGCTCAGATCCCAGAACAGGTTATTTTGATCCTCCGCTCGTCTGCATCCTAAATATCTTTTTCTTTGCCTAAAACAGAAAATGATAATAAAAACCCCCCCTCCTAAACACATAAAATAAACAAAGAGAACTGCTTTGGAAAATGAATGCCCTTCAAACCATGGGAACAAAGGCTAGAACTATAAAGCCATTAGGTGATTGACCACTAACAAAACAGTCACCTTCACCAGGACGACGACGCAGTCAAACAATTCCTTTCCAAAGTACCAACATGTTTTCAAGTTTAGCACATTTTGTCACATTGCAACCAGAAGCGATAGATTTTATTGGTAATTTAGGTGACAAAGTAATCAACTGCATTTTGTCAACTGCATTTTTTGAGTATGTATGCTGATAAAAAAAAAAGGACTAATTCAATTATGGAGCAAAGTAAAATACTGAGGGTCAGAGTTTTGCTACTCACCAATTTTGAATTGTAACCAATCTCATGTGACACCAAATGAGCCATGCATACACTGAAAACCGAATAGTTGAGTGAAAAGCACATAAAACACAGCAAATGGGTAGTTGAAACGCAGTGGGCCATAAGAAATGCCCAAAAAGTTTGCTCCGACTTGAGCCGGTTTCTTCTAAATTCCCCAAACTTTGTTGCTTTGTTTTGTATTCTCTTTTTCTCCGCCGTATTTTTATTTTGTGCTCTCTCGCCTTCCTTCTTCCTCTCTTAACTGTTTGGATCCCTATCACACACACACACACACACACCCACACACTCATAAACCTTCATATTCCTTCCCTCTTTCCTTCACCACCCTGTCTCCTTGTGTGACTGTAGTAAGATGAGAATGTGTGTTTCATCGGGGTGGAGGGAAGGGGGTTTTAATGTCAGTCCGGGCCATGATGCGCTCTGAGGAGTTGATTTGCTGCGGCTCAACGCCCCAGAAGGCTTATTAGCATTCCACAGCTAACTCCCCAACTCCCTCATACTGTACAGCACCACAATAGTTTGCCATTCGTTTTCACTTATGTATTCTTTCATACAGCCATTCCTGCCAACCACTGCCAATAATGAGCCCAACAAATATCACTGTTACTCTCACTAGCAGCTATCCTGGAGCAACCTTATTGGATTGAGCAAAGAGCCTGTTCGGTATGGAATAATTGTCAGAGGGCTGTAATGGCCTTTTTTTCTCCCCCTCCTTTCCTTCCATCTTTGCGTGTTTCGTTTTCTTGTGGCTGCTGGTCTCAACACCAACATGATACACAACAGCTGAACTTGTGACGGTCTTACGGCACTCACCGCACTCAAGCGACGACTAACCCCTCAAGGTCTGGGGCTTCTCCCCCACCCCACGTTCAATGACACAATTCCTGATGATAGGTGTGCCAGGGCAGCACTGCGACATTGATCGAGAGGAAATAACCTGATTAGTCTGGCATTGGGTCTGGGAAGTGCGGATAAGCCAAGGCACTTGGTGTCGAGATGGATTGGACCACGTATGGAAGGATAAATGACAGCTCTGAGTTTCAGATTGAGATTTAACCGCTATGGTGAAGAACTCTAAAGACGTTGGCTGACTATATATTTTTTTTAAAGTTATGATTTGCCAAAATCAGATTTATGTTAGTCTTTTTTTATTTTTTTTTTACTTCTTCAGTTGACCTTACAACTATTGTCACCTAAAGGCACTTAATTAATAACAAAACTAAAATTTGACTTCATTGTGGTAATCCTGACTAACCAGGGGGTAACAGCGCACTCATTAAAACCAGATTCTGTACCAGCAACTAACCACCATGATTAGCCCGGGGTAAAAGAGAAGAGGAAGAAATGAGAAAAATAAAGAAGCACTTCTCTAGTCATACTTCTATGGGGAACAAAACAGAGTACACATGGTTAATGACAGCAGTAACTTTGTTAGTTGCTCAGGGAAAAGACAAAAACAATGGTAGGCACATAAACAGTGAGGCAGGATTATTTTCTATGAAAAATAGACAAAGAAAGTAGAAAGTGCATAAACCTCTTTTTTTTAATTTTTCTTTTTTACAAAACTGGGATTGGAATGGTGGTTGTAGGCAACCTGCGGCTGTCATTCCTCCAAGAAAGCGAAGTAGTATCAACCTACATATTGGCTAGTTTATGAAAGGATTAGATGGCAACGTGGCTTATGGGTTTGATTTAGAAATGATGGATTGCTCATTTTGACACCCTAGTTCACAAATTTAAGGCAAAAATGTATAGAGACGGTGTAAAGCACATTATTTATTTTAATTTGCCGCACAAGAAACGAGCTCAAATCTAGTGCACCTGGAATGAAGAGATCCCTGGATTTCAGTTCATGAGTAGTTTCTTTAGTAACAGTAACGAATATGTAGCCACATGTCACCAGGGTAGGTGATGTCCAACGATCATTTTGATACTGTGATGCTAGCTTCATTTTCGAAGGCTTTCATTGTGTGTTTTTGTGTTCTTGATTGCAATTTTGTGAAAGCCTAGATATCAGAGACAAGCTTGATGAGAAGATGTCCTTAAAAAAATATGCCATTTCTAGTGGCTCCATCCAGTAGGAGAGACACAGTTAAACTCAGAAGTTCTGAACCAGGAGTACTTTCTGTGGGGGAAAAAGTGAACACATTGACTTAAGAGGAGCAACAGGTTTGCCAAGGTCGTCATCAGTGACTCTGTCCAGAAAACGGATAAATCTAAGCAACAAAGCATTGACACGAGTACCTTAAAAAAAAAAAATAAAAAATCATACCCAATAGATATTATTTAGAAGCCACTGACCGCAAATCTCCTTTATTCAGCTCTTTACATGAGGCTAAAAAAATATGCCTTTATCTTCGAAGACATCATTGCAAATTATGCGTGCCATATTTCACTGGCAAATTGATACAGAGGGCTCCTTTATTGGGCTAAAGCAGGCACAAACTTTGAGTTTATTGAATACACCCCGGGTGCTCAATAACAGTCAGACCCCATCAGACGACAGAGGCTCTTTGTTGAGCAACGACGATTCAGTCTCCTGACTTGAGCCTCTCCAGCTGAGAACAAAGATTTATACCCGACTATTGTTGAGGAGAGAGGCCTAATGGAGGAATGAGACAAAGAAGGATGTAGAGGGAACATATATTGGCATCTTATCGACATCTCACAACACTTTATCATTAATGTGCCCCTTTGACATGGTGAGCAGGATGCACTAGCTTAGACAAATAACTCTAATAAACAGCATAAATTCAGAAATGCCAGATTTAAACAAAAGCGCTCAATCATCTGCACACCCATCCCTTCTAGTTTTAATGCCCAGGTGCAGTAAGNGCCTACACACAGTCACAAAGTTGGGATTTCTCTTCTGCAACAAACACAGAGAGACAACCCACCGAAGTACAGCAAAGCATGTAATAGAAACCTAGCAGTAAGGCGAAAAAAAAAAAAAAACACACAAAAAAAACTGCATAACTATGAATTTATATGCTGCACATTTATCGGAAACCTAACTGAAGCAGCTTTTTAAGACCACCGATGTCTCTCTGAGTGGATTCTCTGCCATGAAACTGAAAACAGAAGTATGAGTATTCACTCTGCACTATGCTTTTTTTGTTGTGTGTGTGTGCTTCTGATAGTCTCGCGTACAGAAAGAAGCAGAATTCTCTCTCATCCAGTTTTTATTTAAGTGCGTTAGTTATGACAGAAAGCTTGCATATTTACAGCACTTTCAACAAATGTTTACAAGCCTTGAAATCCCCCCCACCTCTTGTTTTTCATGGAATAACATGAAAAACTGACTTAGCTCCAGCCATCTTCCCTGTCCATGCTCAATGCAAGCATTCCCGAATTATTATGTTTGCCACTACGACATTTCATGGTTGCCAACAACTTCTACTAGCTGAGTAGCTTCTAAATAATAAACTAGTTAAATAAATGCACTCTGCTCCAATTAAAACTTTAACATGGTTTAAATGTTAGACGCTCACTAAGAGATGCAATCTAAATGAGATTACAGGAAATACAAAAATAAATAAATAAATACTATTATTTGGGCGAACATTGTTCATAAAACAAAACAAAAACAAACATTCATCTTATATACTTTCTCCTCTCCAATAATTCACTCAGAACAAACCCTTCAGAGACATACAGCAACAAAAAGTCAACTTAAAAAATGTAGGTAAAGAGCTCCCTGCTTGAACAAAGCCCATACCATACATCATCTGCTTTCCCAGGCTTTGTCAGAGAAGGGCACCAGAGTGCACCCTCCAGTGGTGATGCTGCGGCTGTTTTCTGCAGTGTTTTAACTCTTCCCCCCCTTCTTCTTCTTCTTCTTATTTATTTAATTATTTCACTTAAATGGAAGTTTTGCCTCCGGCTATCTGCGGCATGGCTAATTAATCGGAGTAATTATTTGCTTAGCCAGACAAAGTGAGCGTTTCGTTTGTGTCTTGCAGTTTTTGACAGAAGAACATTGTGTCCGGATGAGGACGCGGGGACTTGAGCATGATAAGCTGAGAGGAGGGGGAGTGGGGCTGGGGGTGAGGGGAGGAGACGAGGGGTGTTGGTGGGGGGCGCGCCCGTAAAGTAGGCCTGATGACTCATTAATGCAATGAGTCATCAGGCCTTCTTAAATTCCAAAAAATATTTTGTTAGTACATGTGTGTCAGATAACTGAGCTGCTGTGTTTGAGATTTGGGAATTTGGAAGAATACAACTTCTGTTGTCCTTACGGCGAGACACTAATACCACACCTTCAAATGTTATCTGTCACGCGGCATTGAACGACTGTGATCCTTTTGGACACATGAAAATGTTTTATGAGGAAACACTCCCACAAGCTGCGATATTCTAAAGGTTTGGGAGGAGCCGAAGCAGACAGCAGTCGTAAGCATTTTACAGTGTATCTACAATATTTCTCCCCCTCTGCAGGAAAAAGGGTAAGAAGATATTATGCTTAGGTTTCCCGCTTTGATCATCCCGAGCTGCGTTTTTCCCCGTGTAGAATGAATAATTCCTGGGACTAAACGTGGAGAGAAACTAAAAAAAACACAGAAATGCATATTTAAACACAACTGTAAGCTGTTAGTCCCATTTGCTATGACAAAGTAAATGCACGTAAATAGCGTTTTTATCATAAACGAAAAGAGAATCGAAACATCCTCTGTTCTCTGTGCCCGCTGAAGGTTGCACGTTGCAGAAACTAAATAAATGAAGCAGGCAGCCTCCATCCCTCTTCCTTGCGTTGGCTGAAAGATGCTGCAACTAAACCCGAGTGGCAGAAATCAGCAACTTTTAATGATATTGGTGTGTAAATCTCACTCACGTTATTTAGAAATACGGCAGTCTTGTAATTCGTCAATAAAACTAATGCCATCTGCTGATGGTATTAATTAGGCCCCATTGTTTAGAGTTGCTCATTTGTGGGAAAAATGTGTTTTGGTTGACGCTGAAATCACAGTTATCTAAAACTCAAACTTAAGTGTGGAGAAAGTTTACATTTTCTGCACTTGAAGAACAATGAATTACCCTGAACATAAAATTGATCCTGAAAACGTTTTGTGCAATATTCCCTTAAAATAAACGATTAAACGTAGTGAACTCAAGTATATTTCAATTAAAAGAACTGAAAATAAAACAAGAAGTATAAGAAAATTGATAATTATAATGCATATTAGAAAACACAACCATGTTATTTTGACCAGACAAATTTACTCACAGTTTAGAACAATGTATTACTGAAAGATCCCATGTGTTTATGTTTTGGTTAAAATTATCCCAGTCAGTTCCTAAAGCTCATAACTGCCAATAGATTTATCAGATACCAGGGATAAAACAGTAAAAGATGCCTCACTTTGGTCCATCACCTGTTCCTCTCTCATTTTGGAACCACATCGATTTTTTTTCCACACATTCGGTTTCAGGATGCAGAACCTTTTTCTAGAGAAGCAGCTGCTCAGCCAGTAGGTCGCCTTCACAATGGAGTGTTTCTATTCGGCATCGGATTTTTAGATGTCCGAAGGCTCCTCCTTTTGGATTTGTAAATAATTAAAGTAGTTCTGAAATATTACTGACGATTTATACACACACCTCAAGTGACTTGAAAATAATAGAGAGTCAAAGCTTCACTCAGACTAGCAGAGCTTATAACGCCAAACACTTATCGACTGGGGCCTAATGAGTCCGGTTTCTAGTAAAAATAGAGTCCAGTTTTTGGGAGAAGAGTCCTCAGGAGGCACTGATCAGCTAGTCAGGAGCAGATTTTAGTTTTCTTATGCCAACAAGTGACCAAGAGAGACAACATCATATCGCATAAAACAAACTTCCCATCATGGCTTCTTAGAATGACCCAACACTGAGTCATTCTAAGAAGGAATGCTTTTATATATATAATGAAAATGGTTCAGTAAGTAGTTCAGAAAAATATTAATTATGACAAGAATGTCATTTCGAGAGAGCCACCCTAATGAGTAAATTAGTTTGATTTTGATGACATCAAAATCCAGCTAACTAACTGAAGTGGACAGAAGAGCAAAGCGTCAAAAAAATGTTGTTTTGAATGGTTGAATTGTAACGGTTCCTGTCATGCTACATTTCACAGAAACTTACCATCATTATTGTATTGTGACGGCGCAACAAAAGATGAATTTGTGTCAAGCCTTTCAACATTACCGGCTGCAACATATGCACATAGGAAGTGTTTTGCTCCAGTATTATTCCATAAAAAAAAATAAAAAAATAAAAAATAAAAATAAAAAAAAAGTCAGGGTCAGCTTTGGCCGGTCCGTCCTAAAATAAAATCTTTGCTCACCTTCATGTCTGCATTCGCTTCATATTTTGTAGCGCAGTAGGCATAGGTAAAACTCCTCCATATGTCTAGCTGTTAAATTTTATGTATCAATGAAATGCATAAAGTGCACCTTTAGCAAAACTTATTGTGTAAACACACACACATGCACACACACACACACACACATACAGATACACTATTGCTCCTGCCTACATTGAACAGGCGGGGTCCTTCGAGCTCTCTAAATCTGTTCATCTGTCAAACTGTCAGAGTCTATGCATCACCTCAGAGTCTTAGGCACACACAAACATACGCATGCACAAGACAGGGAGCATCTCTCAGAAGCGAAGCAGCACACTACTATATTTTAAATGAAGCAGGCTTAGAGATATCAGATTGCTTTCCATCATAAGGGAGACTGTCGCTGCTGTTGTGTGCGTGGGAGTAACAAAACATCGACTATTTTCAGGGAACCTCGCAGCACCACCTTTTTAGAGAAATAAGAAAATAAAAAAAATAAAAAAAGACAGATTTGTGTTTTTATGTTGCACGCTGATGGGTCTTAGAAGGAGAAAATTTATTTTCCTTGTTCAGATATTGACAAAGTGAATGCATTCAGGGAAGAGTGTTCAGGCTTTTCCTTGCTTAAGATGAATTCTATAAAAAGCAAACGTTTGCTTGTCAAATGAAGACGATAAATGCGTCTCCAGGAAAGAACTAAAGGGAGGTTCATTTATTACAATAGCGCCGTCACAGGAATAAAATGTTTGCATTATGCATTTCTGTAAACAACTGGCACCTCTACGATTAAATTTGTTGCCTCATAAAGGGGAGCATGTGTGTGTGTGCCAAATCGACTTTTTTGTGCTTTATATCATGTAATAGTGTTATTCACTCATCCAAAACATACCTTGGAGTGCTGCTTTGACTGATTCATACATGTTTGAGGAATCCTTGAAGCTCCCCTGCTGTTCTCCCGCCCCACAGAGAGCCCCCTCCCTCCGTGCCTTCCCCAAAAGCTCACTTTTGTCTGCACACCTTCCCAGTTATACCTGTTGACAGTCAATGCTAAGAGGTGGGGCTGTTGCTAAATAATGTGAATGAACAGCCTCTGTTAACACCACAGGTTTGGGGACAGTTATTTAGTGGGCTGCTTTCTCCCTGATCGCGTTTGCAGAGCACCAATATTCAAATTGCCATATCTTCTTCCTTTTGTTGTATTAAAATGTGTTTGACATCACTGGAAAGTTTAGGATCCATACTTTAAGAGTCTATAAATATCTCAAATCTCAAAACACCCACAGGAGAAGACTTATTCCTGGTCGCGTCATGGCCACTCACAAGTACAGATATTTTGTTAAGTTGCTCGGTAGTGTGAAATTCCCTGTTGTTGGAGTTTTACACATACTCTAGAGTTGTATTCACGAATAGACTAAGACTTTATTTGATACATTTTATTAATTTCCAGTTCAGTCAAATCATGTCTGAAATCTTATTTTAAGAGCTTCAGAAAGAAAACTGTAAGACGACATGTACGCATCGTTTTCCTTCTCATCAACAAACGCAGAAATGAAGATGTCATTGAATGACTTACCACCAAGATGAAACACAAAATTGCTGCCGATGCGGTCTACCTACCAACTTCCCAGACACTTGTTCTACACCACATCACTGAAAAAAAAAAAAAAAAAAATTGTGGAATGCCGTTTCAAAGAACACCATCTAAATAATCAGCATAACATTCCCTTTATGTCATTGTTAAAGTAACAGCTCTTGCAGGGCACTTTAACACTACAAAGAGATGGAGCCACTACGATGTCACAGTCCCCGGAGTCTTGGACATAAAAGGGATCAGTATACGGTGTACGAACATGATTATGGTTCAGAAAAGGGCACAGAGCACCCTTACACGTAAGAACACTGATGCTTTGGAGGCAGCTATAAACGCACGATTTTTATGCTGGTTGATGGAGGGGCTTTTTGGGGGGGAGTCGTCATTTGCAACATTACCTTGTCAGTGGAATTGGTGCAACGCAACCTTCTGTTCCTTTTATTGTACGGCTTTCTTTCTGTCTCCCTCCCCTACACATCCAGAGTTTCTGATGGCCATACCGCAAAGGTCATGGACGCCCTGGAGCGTGTAGTATCTTAGCACACCTCAATGGTCCGACACAGCTCCCAGGTGAGAAGGGATGCTGTGGGCTCAGCATGCTGATGCAGGCATGTCTTCTAAAAAAAGAACAGAGTACAGTGAAGCAATTTGTTTGCGTGTCATTGTCTTTGATTGCCGGCAAATTCACATGGATTCATGCAGGCGTTCAAAAATGGCGCAATCGCCCGTTTTTGTCACTCACATGTGACGGTACGAGTGCGGAGTTACCCAGAGGACGAAACCTGATGCAATCTTTGGAACTCATCGGAAGGGGTTTGGAGTATTTGATATCAGTCAGGGAAATGTCAGCCACCAGATAAGAAGTTTCGTGGACTTTTAAACGTAACTTGGTGAATTTGACATAAAATCATTTTACAATTATTGCAATGGACTAAAAATGATAATAAAATGTCTTGTCTGCTGCCCTATTTGTCTGCTGAACTTCCTTGGCTCAGATCCCAGAACAGGTTATTTTGATCCTCCGCTCGTCTGCATCCTAAATATCTTTTTCTTTGCCTAAAACAGAAAATGATAATAAAAACCCCCCCTCCTAAACACATAAAATAAACAAAGAGAACTGCTTTGGAAAATGAATGCCCTTCAAACCATGGGAACAAAGGCTAGAACTATAAAGCCATTAGGTGATTGACCACTAACAAAACAGTCACCTTCACCAGGACGACGACGCAGTCAAACAATTCCTTTCCAAAGTACCAACATGTTTTCAAGTTTAGCACATTTTGTCACATTGCAACCAGAAGCGATAGATTTTATTGGTAATTTAGGTGACAAAGTAATCAACTGCATTTTGTCAACTGCATTTTTTGAGTATGTATGCTGATAAAAAAAAAAGGACTAATTCAATTATGGAGCAAAGTAAAATACTGAGGGTCAGAGTTTTGCTACTCACCAATTTTGAATTGTAACCAATCTCATGTGACACCAAATGAGCCATGCATACACTGAAAACCGAATAGTTGAGTGAAAAGCACATAAAACACAGCAAATGGGTAGTTGAAACGCAGTGGGCCATAAGAAATGCCCAAAAAGTTTGCTCCGACTTGAGCCGGTTTCTTCTAAATTCCCCAAACTTTGTTGCTTTGTTTTGTATTCTCTT
Source organism: Poecilia formosa (assembly GCF_000485575.1). Classification (NCBI taxonomy): domain Eukaryota; kingdom Metazoa; phylum Chordata; class Actinopteri; order Cyprinodontiformes; family Poeciliidae; genus Poecilia; species Poecilia formosa. The sequence continues at coordinate 1,397,060 of NW_006800050.1, read as the reverse complement.
TTTCTCCGCCGTATTTTTATTTTGTGCTCTCTCGCCTTCCTTCTTCCTCTCTTAACTGTTTGGATCCCTATCACACACACACACACACACACCCACACACTCATAAACCTTCATATTCCTTCCCTCTTTCCTTCACCACCCTGTCTCCTTGTGTGACTGTAGTAAGATGAGAATGTGTGTTTCATCGGGGTGGAGGGAAGGGGGTTTTAATGTCAGTCCGGGCCATGATGCGCTCTGAGGAGTTGATTTGCTGCGGCTCAACGCCCCAGAAGGCTTATTAGCATTCCACAGCTAACTCCCCAACTCCCTCATACTGTACAGCACCACAATAGTTTGCCATTCGTTTTCACTTATGTATTCTTTCATACAGCCATTCCTGCCAACCACTGCCAATAATGAGCCCAACAAATATCACTGTTACTCTCACTAGCAGCTATCCTGGAGCAACCTTATTGGATTGAGCAAAGAGCCTGTTCGGTATGGAATAATTGTCAGAGGGCTGTAATGGCCTTTTTTTCTCCCCCTCCTTTCCTTCCATCTTTGCGTGTTTCGTTTTCTTGTGGCTGCTGGTCTCAACACCAACATGATACACAACAGCTGAACTTGTGACGGTCTTACGGCACTCACCGCACTCAAGCGACGACTAACCCCTCAAGGTCTGGGGCTTCTCCCCCCCCCCACGTTCAATGACACAATTCCTGATGATAGGTGTGCCAGGGCAGCACTGCGACATTGATCGAGAGGAAATAACCTGATTAGTCTGGCATTGGGTCTGGGAAGTGCGGATAAGCCAAGGCACTTGGTGTTGAGATGGATTGGACCACGTATGGAAGGATAAATGACAGCTCTGAGTTTCAGATTGAGATTTAACCGCTATGGTGAAGAACTCTAAAGACGTTGGCTGACTATATATTTTTTTTAAAGTTATGATTTGCCAAAATCAGATTTATGTTAGTCTTTTTTTATTTTTTTTTTACTTCTTCAGTTGACCTTACAACTATTGTCACCTAAAGGCACTTAATTAATAACAAAACTAAAATTTGACTTCATTGTGGTAATCCTGACTAACCAGGGGGTAACAGCGCACTCATTAAAACCAGATTCTGTACCAGCAACTAACCACCATGATTAGCCCGGGGTAAAAGAGAAGAGGAAGAAATGAGAAAAATAAAGAAGCACTTCTCTAGTCATACTTCTATGGGGAACAAAACAGAGTACACATGGTTAATGACAGCAGTAACTTTGTTAGTTGCTCAAGGAAAAGACAAAAACAATGGTAGGCACATAAACAGTGAGGCAGGATTATTTTCTATGAAAAATAGACAAAGAAAGTAGAAAGTGCATAAACCTCTTTTTTTTAATTTTTCTTTTTTACAAAACTGGGATTGGAATGGTGGTTGTAGGCAACCTGCGGCTGTCATTCCTCCAAGAAAGCGAAGTAGTATCAACCTACATATTGGCTAGTTTATGAAAGGATTAGATGGCAACGTGGCTTATGGGTTTGATTTAGAAATGATGGATTGCTCATTTTGACACCCTAGTTCACAAATTTAAGGCAAAAATGTATAGAGACGGTGTAAAGCACATTATTTATTTTAATTTGCCGCACAAGAAACGAGCTCAAATCTAGTGCACCTGGAATGAAGAGATCCCTGGATTTCAGTTCATGAGTAGTTTCTTTAGTAACAGTAACGAATATGTAGCCACATGTCACCAGGGTAGGTGATGTCCAACGATCATTTTGATACTGTGATGCTAGCTTCATTTTCGAAGGCTTTCATGTGTGTTTTTGTGTTCTTGATTGCAATTTTGTGAAAGCCTAGATATCAGAGACAAGCTTGATGAGAAGATGTCCTTAAAAAAATATGCCATTTCTAGTGGCTCCATCCAGTAGGAGAGACACAGTTAAACTCAGAAGTTCTGAACCAGGAGTACTTTCTGTGGGGGAAAAAGTGAACACATTGACTTAAGAGGAGCAACAGGTTTGCCAAGGTCGTCATCAGTGACTCTGTCCAGAAAACGGATAAATCTAAGCAACAAAGCATTGACACGAGTACCTTAAAAAAAAAAAATAAAAAATCATACCCAATAGATATTATTTAGAAGCCACTGACCGCAAATCTCCTTTATTCAGCTCTTTACATGAGGCTAAAAAATATGCCTTTATCTTCGAAGACATCATTGCAAATTATGCGTGCCATATTTCACTGGCAAATTGATACAGAGGGCTCCTTTATTGGGCTAAAGTAGGCACAAACTTTGAGTTTATTGAATACACCCCGGGTGCTCAATAACAGTCAGACCCCATCAGACGACAGAGGCTCTTTGTTGAGCAACGACGATTCAGTCTCCTGACTTCAGCCTCTCCAGCTGAGAACAAAGATTTATACCCGACTATTGTTGAGGAGAGAGGCCTAATGGAGGAATGAGACAAAGAAGGATGTAGAGGGAACATATATTGGCATCTTATCGACATCTCACAGCACTTTATCATTAATGTGCCCCTTTGACATGGTGAGCAGGATGCACTAGCTTAGACAAATAACTCTAATAAACAGCATAAATTCAGAAATGCCAGATTTAAACAAAAGCGCTCAATCATCTGCACACCCATCCCTTCTAGTTTTAATGCCCAGGTGCAGTAAGTGGCGCAGCATTCTGGAAAGGCATTAATTCACCTGAGCCCTTTGCTTTAGTCTTTCATACATCAAAATAAGAATATAGTGTTTTCTCTCTTTTTTTTTTTTGGCTGCAAGTATTTACAAATGAGCCCTTTTAATTTAAAAGAATGACCCAATTCGTAGGCGGTGTCAAAGACATGATGAGTAATGCTTTGCCTGGAGACTGCTGCCAGTGATTGGTTTTCTATTGCATCAAAATCAGAGATTCATTGATCATGATAAAGTGGCGCGACCGGGATGGCGCTTCATTAATAGCCAGAAAGGGACGCTAGCTTCAGAGGGTTTTTTTTTTAACCAAAACCACTTTTTTCTTACCATCAGCTCAATGTGGTCGACTACACATCGTTTTTTTTCCAGACATGGCAGACATGCTGTCGCTTTAGTTTGGTAGAATGCACACGACATTGTCCTGACTTCCTGTCTCCAGTACTCTCTTCCAATCCGTGGCTTTGTTTACTGTTCCTGCATGGCCCAGCCAAATCAGGGGCGCTCAAATTGAGTAGTTAAAGGGGCTATGGGTGCACAAGTGCATTTTATCGCCAGATATTCCTGAAAATCAATGCGCCCTCTCAAATGGAGGTCTCTTTATGGATCGTCAGGGAAATCTGAGTGGAAATGGAGAAGTGGGAGGGCAGCGATGTTATATGAGTGAAAGCTTTCATTCCTAAGTTTTTCCTCCCCAGTTCAAAACAGATATTAACGCTAAGGGTCCCTTTGGTTAAAACCTCCCCTTTCTCTGAGTGCAGTGTGTGCAGTCATGCAAGGTGTTGTACCTGATTGCTGGACATAAAAGGACAAGACTGGAAAGTCACAAAAGATGAGAACCGCTGGAGTAAATGTTCCAGCCAACAGTATGGATGTGGAGAATACAACAAATATAAAGAATATTCAAAGTTACAAAAAAACAAAAACTGAATTACGGGCAGAACTGGCCCCGAACCACATTGGTGGAAAAGCCCTACCAGTTGAAGTCAGTCTTTCTGATTTCAGTCAGAAAAACCTCAACTGAAGTCTTTCAAAGCAGAAGAGCAACAGCTTTACTCAGACCTGCTCGGTTTCCCGTTTGCAACTTTATTTAACATAACGGACACATTCTGATTAAATAACACAGCTGCACTCAGAGCCTCGTAATAAAAATTAAACAATATCATCTTTTTCTGCATATCTTATCTGGATAATATCTAAACCAGCAGTCTAACTGCAAGTTGTCAGTTTGATAGTAATTTCAGCATGCAAATTAGTTTAGCAGAACCAGGGCAGGAAAAGCAATCATTCAGCTGCTGTGCTGATGTAACCGCTGTGAGCAGTCAGAAGATTTTTTTATTTATTTTTTTATTTAGAGCTCACTAGAACTGGCAGAAAAAGGGCAAGTTATGCGACCTCAGTTCCCTGCCCTATTTTCTGCTTGTGCTGTCTGCTGTCACTGTTATTAACAATGATTAAAAAAAAAAAGCAAAAGTATTCCAAAAATGCTCAGCAGGTTGCAACCATACTTATTAAAAAGCATCCCAATGCAAATTTCATAACCTCTAAATATAATCCAAAAGTCTTGCTGCCTCTCTTCTTAGGCTCTGAATTGGTTTCAATGGTGCAATGCTTTGCTGTCTTAGCACCATCAGATCTTAACATATGTTTTCCCTCAATAAGACGCATCGTCAATATCGCACGCAAGTTCATCAAGCTGGAGTGGGTTAATTAAGGACTGACTAATATTCTCTACATATGCCATTTGTGTCACTTAGTTTCTGATGAAACCCGTTTTTCAAAGTTGAAAATGACTCATTTATGTGAAAAGGGACCAATAATCTGGCGGGAGAATGGTGTTTATGTGACTGATAAGAGTCACACTTCTACCAATACCAGACAGCTATTTTGTTGTAAACATGACAATTATTTATTTTAGTCGAACTAAACGCTTTCCAACACTCCGCCTTCAGCACGGCATCGCAACAATGCTCCTCCATGATTGACAACCATAGTTAGGAGTGCTGGCCTGAGAAGTAATTTGTATAATGAGCTCAGCTGACTCACAGTTTCAATAGATGTTTGCTAATTGCTGCTGCTGCTAGTCTGGTGGGGTTGGTGGTGCTCTGTGACATGCAACAGTTTGTGAATCTCCAACGGCATTCGCTTCAGGGCTCGTCATGAATCCCCAATTTGTTAATGTGAGCCTAAAGGCTTTCTCAAACATTATGAAGGAATCAAAGAAAAACTTGAGGCATGTTTTGAATGACGGAATAACGTTTAAAATACGATATAAATCCCAAAAATATAAATTTGGCATAATACCCCCTATAATACAACTGTGTTCTGATGTCTATCGTTCACAGTCAGAATTCACGTTCACAACTTTCCGAACAAAGTGCAAACAGCACTTTGCGTTGCTTAACCACATAAAATGCTAATAAAATACATTTACACTTGCGAATCCCGTTTTTACAAGAATTTGGGATTTCTGATTCCAGGTTGTCAAAAGTATCTTGAACATCGCACAAAGTTTGAATTCTGAAATTAAAAGTTGGAGGCCCCATTAAAAACTTAATGTTGTTGGTCTGAAATTTGGAAATTACCCATACACATTTAGACCCAAATGCAAAAAAGAATTTTAAAAAACAATCCTCATTGTAAGATGAGCGTTTTCACATATGTGTACGTTGAATTAGTCAATGTTTTTTTTTAAAATTAAAATCTGACTTTATCTCAATATGGATTTGTGTGCAACAGCAGTATTTTCAAGGGTTTAATTAATGCCTAGTGATTAAGAGAACAGCATTCCATTGCATTTGTTAAATTCTTGTCAGTTTTGCTTTTTTTTTTTTCAGTCCCATCATTTATGCAAACACCAGTATTCATGCATTCATCAGCATGTGGCATTATCTAAATAATTGTGCTTGAGTGCTGCAGAATAGGCAGATCCACTGAGAGGCAACCATCTCTTTATTTAGAAGCCAGTCACCCTAACTCAGACCCAAGGTGACTGCATCATGCTATGGACTCCTGCTGCCAACAAAGTAGCCTATCAGTCATCAGCCCTAATGAATAGGGCGCAGAACAAAAATAGACACAAAGACACACAGTCAGAATGTGAGCTTTAACAGGCTACAGTGGCATTGACAGTTGGAGACTTGCACCTCTTATCAGTTCACATAGCTGTGTCTTTTTGTGTCCAAACGGTTATCTTTAGCTTGTTGAAGTTTATTTTAGGAGCCATGTTTTGCAGCGTACAGAGAGGCAAACACGAGTCTACAAGGACACACATAGGAAATGCTGGGTCTGTGATCAGCTAAAGATAGCAGGTGGCAATATGCGATGTATACAATATCATATCGCCCACCCCCTTATGGTTTTAACCTTAACGACGCATTACGTCCAAGTGGAAAAGTAGATTATAAAAATCGGAGACAAATTAACTAGCTGAGCTACAAAAGACAAATCTCACCGCAATAACATATACATATTTTTAAATACTTTAAGTTGTCTGTCTTTGTTTTTATGGGGCTGCTCAATCATTCTCAGCACACAGGACAGGAGTGTTATCCAAATTTCTGGAGAGATGTTCAGTTTGACATCTTGCTGGGGTTGTTTTGCTCTACATTGCCCTTTTAAAAGCAATAAAAAGTGCTCTCATGAATTCGGATCAGGCGAGATGGGCCATAGTTTTCCCTGCTTTAGAAGTATGGTGTTTGGCAGTGTGATGTGGATCAATATCATGTTGAAAAATTCAATCTCTGCCAAGCTTCTGTAGGCTCTGAGTCATCTTCTCGCTGAGTGCATTGGTATGTTTAAAGGCAATCACCTTTGGACAGTTTTAAGAGACAATAAAATCAACTACCCAGGTAAGATAATATATTGGCTTACTTTTGTTTTGAACAATGTGCTTCAGTATTGTTGCTTTTTTCAAAGTAAAAAGATGCAACATACAGTTAATGTATAGAAGTCAAAAGATGCGTCAATTGGATATTTTTCCCATGTTTTCCTAATTCTTACCCAGCTTCGTTCTAGCGCTGGAACCAGTTCAGTCTTTCCCTTAAAATTTGATCTTTGGCTTTAAACAATGCTCTATATCTTTATGGAAACAGTTAACCTTCAGCAAAGCAAGTAATATAAACGTTTTGTTAATGCCGACAAAATGCCGATTTTAGATAGGCGCAGTCCTGACGTCTTTCCAAGCAGATCAGATCACTCTTAGTACACCACACATGGCAAGAATACCTCTTAAGATTATCTTAACAGCCATCCCAATAATCCTTAATAGTCCTTACGATTATTGGACTTGAGAATACGGGAAAAGTTCGGTGCTATTATCAGTGGGGGGATACTACCGTAAGAGCGGAGTGGGGGATATGAGGGTTACGGGGGCAGGAGGGGGCAAGTAATGTACAAGAGGGTACTAGACTACCTTAACCCTTGTGTTTACAAATGGGGTCCAACCGACCCCACATCCGTATCACTTGTATCATTAGCCTCGGTCTTCGCACGCACAAGGGTTAAACAGGGGGAGGGAGAGAAGTTAATGTGAGAGCGGGGGGTGACAATACAATTCACGTGAGCAGGAGGAAAGGTGGGGGAGAGGGGGTGCACAATACGGGATATTCTCGGGAAAATACGAATACGGAAGCACGATGGGAGAGGGAGGTAAAATACGGTAGTTCCCCCCCCCCAAAAAAAACAAAAAAAAAACAGAAGACTTTACAGGTACGGTTAAGACATTACTTAGTTTATATCCTTTGTATAATCAAAAAAGCCATTTACAATATTTACAGAAATGAGAAATAACTTTCTTACTTTCTGTTTTGTAGAGTCTGAAATGTGAGTGTGTGTTTCTAATGTAACCCACCCCATCAAGTCTTTTTCTACAAGCAACGACATTCTGCTCTTCGATAATTCTGCCGTTTCCTTTTACCAAAACAAAACTCTTTAGACTTTGAAGGTGCAGGGTGGCAGATGGCTGACCCCCTCACCGAGCGACTCTGCCAGCTTGGACTGGCACACATGTTCCCTCAGTGCAATTAAGTCTAGCTGACCCCTCAGAGCCCCCGACATCAGTGGGGTGTTTCCGTTGTGCAGCTTCGTGCAGATGCTTGCACAAGTGAGCCCTATATGCATACCCTTGCCGTGTGTCTCACACTGTGCACATATGGCTGCTTCATGTTTGGTATGTTAAATAATACAAGCGTGTATCAGGAGACGGCATTAATGCTTGCAGACCATCTTGACAAAACAAACAATGCCGTTAGATTCTGGTGTGTGAACTGACCATTAGCATGCATGATACGATCACGCGGGGATTCGGTCACATTAAACCAGATGAACAATAATGTAGAACGCGTAGTCCCATTTTCAAATTGCTATTCGCTCAATTATGCTTTGCTTTTTATGCAGTTCTTAAATCAAACTCTCGCTTTATATTGCAAAAAGAACCAAATCACACCATTTGCAATCTGACTCCTGGAACTGCATTTCTCTCTCTCCCGCCCTCTCTCTCTCTCCTCGCGTCCGTGTGTACTGTAAATACATGTCTATTTGCATGCGTGAACTGCGCTCAAGCAGGACTGTAAAGGAAGCAGCTTCATATATCAAAGAAATCCGTCTTATTTATTGGCATCTCAAGTGTTTGCTAGCAACAAAAATCATTCCCATGCCAAATGGTCTTTGTAAGGCTCGACTGCAATTTACTGTCATGCATCTCATTTTAGTGTTATGGGTGATTATGATGGGGAGGCCTGCGCAGCCATATATTAGCATGCACTGAATGAGCTGTGGGACACGATGCCTCATGACTGTAAGGTAAATGAAAGCTGCTTGCTTATGCAGATGGAGACAAAGAAGCGCCCGACATTAGAGAGATGGATATCCACATATTTTAGGTATTTTTCGCCCTCTTGATTGCTTCATACATTCTGTTTAACCGCGAATCAACCTTGCATAGGTTACAGTATCGAAGCACGGCACGGTCTTAGAAAGTTAGTTTTAAAACTGGGAAACGTCTTCGTCAAACCCTTCACAAAGCTTTACTTTCATTTCAGTAACTTTAGCATACGACTACATTTTTCCATATTTTCAACACAATTTGACATCACTGCCATCTGATGAGTTATAAGAGTGTCAGAATCCCATACCTAACATCAACCTATCAGGGCAAGAACCTTCATGGAATGGTGTTTTGTCCCAGTCAGTCAATCTTTCACCCGCGCAGCCATCTGATGTGCTGATGTCCTGAATCCAGCAGCGGAAACCTGAGCACATCAGAGTGGTTGTCACTCTGTGGGTAAATTACTGTGGTTCCTACTGTCCTGCAGCAAGGCCTGGGTCACACCGGGCCATATCTGCTCCTTTCATCCAATTAGGAAATGAGTTAAAACCCTTCACTTGTGCTGACAGGACGCAGCTACAAACACACGCACACGCACACACACACACACGCTCACATGCACAGGTGCTGGCCACAGCATCTGCCCCATCACCCGCACTATTTCTTAATTTAGATCTCAAGTAGGATAACCGGTCAAAACACACATACAAACACACTGAAGGATAAATAGACCGTCTGTCTCTACCCACAACTCCCCCCCCGCACCCCACCCCATGTCTGCCACATGCTGCAGACACACATCAATTGATTTGGCATCTCTCTTCCCTCTTTCTCTGTTTTTCATGCTCACAATCACATACACAAGCACGAAGTGCGTGTATGGGTGAACTCACACACACACACACGCACGCAAACACTCGCGAATATCGGGTGGCTCGTTGCTGGAGTGGACAGGCCTTTGTGAGATAACGGGCAAACGCAGCCTGACAGGCTCGGCCGGGCCATTATTGAATTTCAGTGAAGACTATATTACTTTAGAGTGAGATAAAAGACTACATACAAGACGGATGGGCGGGGGACTTCAAACAAGACTGTGTCCGGATTGTGCCAGGAGTAATACGGCTGAAGGCGGCGGTGATTTCCCCCAGGCCAGGTGCTATTTCTCCTTGAATAATACTTATGAGGAGTCCGACAGCGTCGCCACCATTGTGCCATAATTTGTATCATCTTTTCCATTCCCTCTCCTATTTTTATTTTTATTCTTTGCTTTCTTTGGGTGGGGGTGTTGTTCCGCAACACTCAAATGTTGTGATTGGAATTCTTCAAAATCGTTTAGCTTCACGTGACAGGGTCCTCTCTCGACCCGAGGATGTTTCCCCCCCGACTATGAATAGAGGCAGCGGTATCCTTGAGGGAAATTCTCGTGTTGCCGTTTGGAAGGTTTGGCCCTGAATGCAAAATGCAAGCCCATCTGACGCCAAGGAAACATTTGGCACCTTTTGTCATCTGCTGAACTTGTTTGTGTCTTTGATCTCTTAGAAAAGAAGCGCGTAAACAGATGCTTTGTGCTGGCTCGCTTTGAACATCATAGGCAGGCAAAAAGGCTGACAGGTTTGATGATGCCGGTAAGTGAGGTGATCATTATTCACAGGGAAAGGGAGATTAATGACTATATAAAATAAGGCTAAAATAATTAAATGGAGTGCAACAAATGGTTCCACTCATTTTCCGTGTTTTTTATCATCTGCGGCAAGGTGAGGATAATCTTTTTATTTTTACTTTTTTTTTTCTTTTTTTTTTATTTTTACAGGCAGTGCTGAGTGGCATTGGACTTGACAGTGATGTCGACACGTCATTAATCATATATAGATGCATGGAAATCATCCTGTCGTTCCGCCACAGGTTAACCTCAAGTGGGAGGGAATAAAATAACAAGTGAAAAAAGGTGTTTTTTTTTGTTTTGTTTTTTTCACCGAGATCTAATACGGCACTTGCAGAGTGAAACAACAAGACTGCGCCTCTAACACAGATTCACAATCTACATGAATAAAATATCAGCACTGAGTGATATGGGAGATAGAAGAAAAAAGAAAAAAGAAAGACAAATCAATCAATTTGAGCTGGTTCTAGAAATAAAAGTGTAGAGTCATGGCTATGCCAAAGATGTGTGCTGAAATATACACGTTTCGGAGGTATGTCGCTGTACACACAGTTTATTTAATGCAAATAGAACCACAACTGTGAAATTGCTGAACATTGTCAGCATAAGTAGGTATACTATCACAAACCCATAATTAATTTTTTTTGTGATAATTCAACGTAATTGTGCAGCCCTGTTACGAATTGCAATACCTTGTAAAAGATTTACAGCTCCTTGAAAGTTCTCCACATTTTGCTACAAACACAAACTTTCAGGAAGACCCAAAAATACAGCAGACAGGTTGAGTTGTGGAGCAGAAAAGAACTAGGTATGGCACAACTGTACACCTACGAAGGGACAGTCACCCAGCTAAGGGGGCTGATGGTTACCCTCTAGAAGCTTCAGAGATCCTCAACTCAGATGTCCACAGGAAAACTAGTGCACCGTACAAATCTAGTCTCTAAAGAACTGTGGCAACAAGAAAGCCGCTGTAAAAAGAAACCCCACGTCTATAGCTGTAAACGCATTGTACACACAGTAGAGCATGGGGGTTTTAAAGAGTTAATGCAAATCTCTTTAAACGACAAACGATGCCGGTAAGCTGAAATGCTCAAGGAACCCATTCGCTATCTCTCAAACAGTGGAGAACAAGATAGCAAGTCACATTTCTCATTAACCTTAAAAAAAAAACAAAAAACAAACATAATTCTTTGGTTGAAAGTCACAAGTTATATTAAAGGGTCAAAAGAGGTATTATCCAGATGTTTTCCGGACAAGTTTAAACTCGTTTTTTCCCCTCATTCCTCAACCACTACATGTCTTGTAACTCTCTCTCTCTGTATCCCCTGTGTGCTCAACCATCGCTAGCTTACTGTAACTCCTTTAACATCAGTAAAATCCTTCTCCCAGTGCAACATTCGGCATCATAAACTGTTATCTCTTTTTCTTGGTAAACTTTATTTTTAGAGTGCGAGAAGGTATTATTCTACTCATCATTCGAAAGTGCGCTGGAGACCGTCTTAGCTAATCCAGTTAGCAGTCTGGCTAATCCAGTTAGCAGCCTCCCATCTGAGCCAGTGCAGCCACGATAGCAAGCTGTTTGGGTGACAATGGAGCTGTATTACATTCTGGGAGCATCTTTACTTACTCCACGTTATTCTACACTCTACATTGAGTGGACTTCTAGATTGACTTTTCAATTCATGCCGTAATTTGCGTCATTGATTTGGAGCTGAAAGCTTGAAGACCATTGTCGTTAAAGGTAAATATTCTCTGATTGAAAACGGAGCCGTCTGGTGCCCATCCAACTAAACTGTTAGGGGTGGGGGTCCGAAGCAAGATGGCTTCATTGTCGTATTTATTTGCCGATGTGATTCACAACACCACAATAATAATTAACTGAGGTTATTAATTTTTAATGAGAGACCTAAACGGTGTGCCCCAAGGGCCTATAACCTCTGCTTTTAATTAATATGTGGTTGGTGCACATTAGGCTTTCAATTAGAGTGGGTGGAATAGTCGGACAATCACTGAGCGCTTTTAATCCATATGCTCATCAAGTGTACAAGTCATGGCTTTAATTAAGCACAACTAAACCTGAACAGAGTAAAAGAAAGAAGAAGTAAAAAAACAAACAAACAAAAAAAAAACAGATGTCGATCACTCATTTAGTGAGAACAGTCATGAAAATTCAGACTTGAAGAAAAGTGGAGTCCTTTAATGAACTTGACTCAGGATGGTAATGTGCTACAAAACAGAGTAAGAGCTCAAAGAGGAGACAGAAAAAGAAAGAAGGTCTGGTGGGAAGGTGGGATTAATGGGATGCAAATTAGTCCCTATTTTTTCAGAAGCTGACAGCTCAAGCGTTGCTCAGGCGGCGAGGGGAGGAGGGGGGGCATTGTCAGTCCAACAAGCTGAAGCAAACAGCTCTCCAAACAAATAGCTTCCCTTGCGCCAAGATGTGGCACATTTCGTTGGCTTGCTGCAGGTGACTTAATAATTTTCATGAAAATGAACATTCTGCGCCACGAGGAAGCACTTGGTTGGCACGCGCATCGGCAGCACGCGTGCGTTTGAACATCTTGTAAATCAAGATCCTCATTAGAAAAAAAAAAAAAAATTGACACTCCTCAAGCTGAGTCATTGTGTGACTCAGGTAAGATTCACAAGTTCTGAAAAAGCAAATACGCTGATAAAGAGAAACGACAAGATGTTTAATCATAAAGCGCAACTCAAATAGAAATAGAAAAATGAAGAAAGGAAAAAAGTAGATTAATCTTGTCCTGTGGCAAAAGCTCTGAAATCAACAGAGGACTGACGGTGCATTGAGAAGTGCAAATTTCAAACAGCTCCTTAGAAGAGCGTGCAGCCCTGCATGAAAGAACATCAAAGTGGTCCACAACTTGAATCGTTGTGTGTTTGTTTGAATTAGTTTAGGACGACAAAAAAAATAAAAATAAAAATCCCAAATTTGACAGAGAGAGGCGAAAAAATCCTAAGATTTATAGACTGACACCAAGTCAATAGATACAGAGACAGGTAGACAGAAGGATCAGGGAAGGTGGGGGGAGGTTGTCGTGCAGCAGCTAATGCACACCAGCAATTACAGGCCATCATAATCACAGCATCCAGTGACAACATAATCATAGCACAATCAGGTGGCGAATCAGAGGCAATTTGCAGACTATCTCTACAACTTGGAGGGGCTGCTGAAATTCCCCATTTGTGTGCAGCAGGCTGAGAAAGTTTAATTATCTTAATGAGGGGGTGGCAGAGAAGGGGCCAGCGACCCCTGCGTGCCTCGCACCACCTATGAAACAAATGACGACTGCTTCTGAGGCCTCCAGACACCTGGAAACGGGCTGTGTGCACTTACCAAGAAGTCCTTTGAGGTGGCATAGTGCAACAAGCAGCTGTCGCACCGTTCCTCTCCGAGAAGACATGAATGAACAGATGTCCTAGTTTCTGCTTATAATTTCTTCTGTGATTTCCAATTTTATGAATACATCTTGCATGTATTTTTACTTGCACAGAGCTATTCAAATATTCAAACTTGCGGAACTTTTTAAACATTTTATTGGATTCCAGGCACAAACTTCAGTGCATTTTATTCCTATTTTATACAAAGATGTGCCAATATGGAAAAGGAAAAAAAAAAAAAAGTGAGGTGTTAAAAGTGCTGATGTTCAGCCCTCTTCATTCAGAGGCATTTCAATAAAATCCAGTGCAAAGATGTTCTCCGAAGATAGAGCAAACTTGTGTGCAACGTGTCAGTGACAAATCCAGCTTTTCTTTGAAGGCCTGAGGTTTGTTGGAGGGCATTTGTGAAGAAACATACATCAGGAATAAAGGTAGGAAGAAGTTTAAAACAGGGATTTGTTTATAACACAATATGCCAAGCTTTATATGCCATGGCGCACTGTCCAAGAGAGCTATTCTCAGGACAACCAGCAATCGGACCAGCAATCTTTATCACTGTCACAAGAAGAAAGCCATTGTTGAATGGAAGCTATAAGCCATGAGTCCAGCTTAAAGTTTTCCACAAGCCTTACAGGGAACACAGCAAACATGTGTTGGGATTATAACATATAAAATGCGGAAATATGAATCAAAAAACCTAACATGGCAGCATAAACTAAATAACCATAAACACACAATCTCTTCTGTGAAAGAGGGTGGTGGGAGCAATACACTTTAGAGATTATTTTCTGTTGGAGGGGACTGCAAAGCTGATGAGACCTGATGAAAGACAGGGAGAGCAGAATACAGGAAAATACTGGACAAAAAAAAAAAAAAAAAAAACCCTGCTCGAGTCGCCAAAACATTTGAGATTGGTGTAGAGGTTCACCTTCCAGCAGCCATTATGACCGTACACCAGAGACAGAATGAAATGGTTTAAATCTAGAGTAGAATTAAGTGTTCGAACGGCCCAGTCAAAATTCAGACCTAAATCCATTTGAGAACATTTACATACAGTGCTTTGCAGAAGTGTTAAATTACCAATAATATTTTCTTATTTTCCACATCGATAGCGGCAAATTTCCTTTTAATCTAGAGGTCTCGGTCATTTCTCCAGGGATGAACACGAGGAAGGAAGATGCAAACCACGACAACCTACAGATCAAGACAACTTTAAAATATTTAAACGAAGCCCAGCTACTTGGAAGCTAAATATAAATGGGCTTAAGACTTTTTACACACTACTGTATATGGGAATGAACCTAAAGAACTCTAAAAATAAATTGTGAGGAGTGACGTTTAACTTTCTACAAAGCCCGACCGTCTTGTGAAGTTCTGGCGCCCTGCTGAGATGCGAAAGCTGTGATATTCAGAAGACGGTTAATGTATTGGCGCACGGGGAACACGGACAAATTTGAAATCGGCAAAGAAACAAAAACAACGGCGAAAAAAGCGCAGAAAACTTCCCTCTGTTCAATGGAACAAGAATACCTTTGGGTTATGTTATTAAACCTAGAAATGAACAACAAGGAAGCTGAATTAATCTCAGCCATGAAGGGGAACCAGATAATTCCAGCTGAGTAAATTGAATTGGAATGTAAATGCTAAAAGTGATCCACATGCTGTCCCCTGGTTTTCTACGAGCTCCGAATTCATTCTGTGTGTCCCCGGTCGCTGCTCAAATATGTGGATAACAACAAAATTAATTATACATAGTAATGCGCGCTTGCCAATTTTTCCACACGCATCTTCTGGAAAAAAAAAAAAAAGAAAAAAAGAAAAAAGAAAACAGCTTTCTTCACAAAGCCACTCGTTCAGAATTCGAAGCAACTAATCTGCAGCTGCCTGGAGAGAGAAAACAAGCGCTTTGAGGGAATAAGTTCCATTCTGATGTGGCGTTTACACGTGTGGCTGAGCACAGAACTTCAGAGCTGGCATTTCAATCAAGAGTCATCAGAGGCATCGACGGCAGATAAGGGGGAGCGGCACAAGCTCTGCTCTAAACTGCTTATTCTATTTTATTTTTTTATTTTTTTTGCATGAAGTAGACGAAATCAAAGGGTCTACAGTGAGATCTTTAACAGAAATGGGTCTCAGCTTTCTCTTTATCAACAGCAAAAAGTTTTTTTTTCCCCCCCCGCCTTCAAAAATACTTATTGAATGGGGAAAATGAAAGCTCCCAATAATGTCAATACCTACCTCTGTAAAAGCACAAGTTTACGCTACAATGCCAAGGCTGAAAAACAACAACGAATAACTCAAAAAAGCAATTGTTGCCCTCTGTCAATCCAAGAAGGGCTATAAGGTAATTACCAAACTATTTAGCTCCACTGTTTCTCGCCCTGAACTAGAACTAATAAGCGATGGCTTTAGTGCGTTATGTCTAGATTATGATAATGAATTAACATGTCTGACCAAAAGGAACTTTTCCATCCCGTGTCCCCCAGAATAAACTGAAAACAAAAGGAGGCAAAGCCTTTACTTCCGTGGCTTTTGCGCTTAGATCAGCAAAAACTGTTCTTTAAAATCTGCTTTTGACCCACATTTCCTGTTTCAGTGTTAATCGTGAAGCACTATGTGGTCTGTATTTCATTAAAAGGTGCTCTGCGAATAAGGTTTTTAGCTGCTTTCTATTTGAGTGTTATTATTTTAAAGTAGGAGCGTTTCTACATGTGTGGAAATAAAGACCGCCCCACATGTACACATCAAATTTGCGAAATATGCACTTTTTTTTTAAAGAAAATGCTGTCCTGGAGGCAGCTGTTCACACCGTTAGATCTCAGTACAGCTCCAGTCGTGGCGTGAAAGAAGCCCGACTTCCTTTTGTTGTAGCAGAAGTCTGAAGTACCAGACACAAGAAAACTGGATCATTTCTTCTGAACCAGGGAAATATATGTGTATTTTTGTAAAAGTATAATGAAATGCTAAGCTTTTGCAAATCGATACTTGTAATTTCTGTTATTGCAGCAACTGGTCATTAGCAATGAACTCACTTTTCCTTAATCCGTCTTAAGCTAGCCGACTTTGTGTTCGTAGCGTTACATACGTATACTGTGATGGTAATGTTTGGTTGTGCATGTCAAATCTCAAGCAGAATGATTGTTTTCTTTTGTGCAAAAGCATTTCTTTCAACATGAAATGCAACAAACAAATTGCAGAGCATTTATCTGCTTAACTGTGCAAGAATGTCTAGAGACAGAAACTTATCTTTTCTGCTGATTATGTAATGACTTGTTGGCATTACATTACTAATAGTAAAGTTAATGAGTATATTTAACCAATAATTTTTCCTGATATTTGATCTTTAAATGTCATATCATACATATGTATTTTATTGATCTGTTTATTATATTCCATAAATGAAACAATTCATTCAGTTTTTCTTTGTCAGTGGAAGAAACGGAATTGGGACCATCTTTTCTGCATTCTTTCAGTAACGGCTGCACCGCTGTGCCTGTACGAGTCAACGTCCAAAGCAAAAAAAAAAAAAAAAGAACTAGGGAAAAAGTTACGTCTTCAGTGCTGTCAAGGTTGTTTGCCTCTGCTCTTCAAAACGCCTTTGTTATGTCAAATAGATTTCCTGGATGGCTCCCAATATCCTTAAGGCTTATTGGAGTGCTGCATCCGCACAACCTCACAAAGGACATCCCTGATGACAGGCGAAGTTGGACCTCTTCCCTAAAGTGAGACGTTACGGAGGCTGGCTGATCAGTTCGCTGTGGATTCGTACCCGCAGCATAACAGATTTATGTCATCGAGTCAAAAGAGTCTTTCGTTCAGTGATTGGAGCTGACTTTTAAATGGCCTCCCCGATTACAAAATTTAACATACTTAAGCCGAGCGGGGAGGAGGGCGAGTGTCGCCTTTGAGAAAATCTGTACACACCTTAGTTTTCATGACGGGTGTGACCTTTGTGAGCTGCACGCTTTAGCAAGACAAATAAAATCAGAGGTGGCTCATAACGGAGCTCAGAGATGTTCGGATGTTGAGATTATTGTTCAGCTTTGGAAAACTCTGCTGCTCATCTCTTTTTAAAAATTTGCCTTCACTAAAATGAGGATCTGTTCTCTAATCATGACCATAAATTAGCTTTATATTGGCATGTGTTGCAGCTTGTGACTTTCACATAATAAGCTTAGACAATTTTGTCCAGGCACCCTAAAGATTTTGAGCCGATTCGACATTAACTCATGATGTACACAACCCAACAGCTTGTTTTTATCAATCGGTATGCCTTATGACAGGTACAGTGTTTGCTTTCATCTCAAAACCTACAACAATAAAGTTGTAAGAAAACAACATATGGCTAAATTCAGCTGTGGATTAGATTTTAGCAAAGGGTTGAATGGTCTCAAAGTTTAGACTTAGCAACCGTTTATTAAGATATTTCATGTACTCAGTGTGTGTTGATTCAGCAATGCATGTACCGTCAGTCTGAGAACTTGATTGATAGGTTATTTCAGAAAAAAAAAACATGCAAAATGAAGGATAGAAAGAGAGTCGCAAAGCTTAACCCCCAGAGTGTGGTAGAAACCGCTGCATACACAGAAACAATCACAGCTGTAAGTACTTGACTTCAGCTGTGAAACCTGCAGCAGATTATTCCTCAAGTTTATGATGATCACACAGAGCACATCATTGGTAATCAGAAAAATATAGCCTACCCTAATGTGATATGTGATCCCACACACACACACACACACACACACGCACACACACACACACACACACACACACACACGCACACACACACACACACACTTGACTGCCAAAGAG
>NW_006800050.1:1369297-1378683 GCF_000485575.1 Poecilia formosa | reverse complement strand
CACACACACACACACACACACACACACACACACACACACACACACACAACTACATGAAGCATTACAACAACTCAGAGCCCTGATAAATCTACAAGCTCCCAGTCAGTGGCCACCATCATTTGAATGACACTTCCGTATTCGGGCAGAAATTACATCTACCACAACTAAATTGACGTGGAGCAGTTTTTTTTTCTATCAGAGGTGCTCTTTGGCAGTCAAGTGTGTGTGTGTGTGTATGTATGTATGCGTTTGCGTGTATGTGCGAAGGATCTCATTTCTGTATCGTTTTGGTGGTCTGATGCGTGCGTGGGACTCAAGCCCACAGCGGCGAGTCAATCTGAGACATCTATTATGCACTTCATCAATCTTTTTGGACTCTTGACATTTCACTAGCTGAACAAATTGTCAGTTATCAAAACTCAATTTCAGAAATGACATGTCGAAATTCACTCCTCCACCCTCCCCGGAGCCCCTCCTCCTCCTCCTCCTCTCCACGCTCTGCCCCGGCGTGCATCTCCGAGCTTTTACCTGCGTGGCGCAGCTGAGACTTTTCCCCAAACAAATTCGCACGTGTGGAATGAATACACACGAGGACAAATGAAGTTCATTTCTCACTCCCCTCAACTTCGTCCCACCTTTCTTCCAGTAACCCAAACGACTCAGGAATGGAAGTTATGTATGCAAAGAGTTAAACGGCTGTGGGGGTTGATCGCTTTGGGGATAACGGCGTTCCTGTGAGCACATAAGTCCGTTTATAAATCGATTCAGTTATGCTTCATTGATAATAAAAGGAGCTTGGCTTTGTTTACCTACCCAAAGCACACACACTCAAACAGCATAGCTTATTTAAATACAAACTGGAGGTTTGTGTGTGTGTGTGTGGGTCTTAGTTGTGTTTGTGTGTGTTGGTGAGAAAGAAACCGGAAGAGAAAAAAAAAAGGAAGAAAGGCTGTTGGAGTGACAGGGTCAACCTTGAGGAAGGATGTAGGGAGAAAATCATTAGAGTAAAGTAAAGGTGAACACCGGCAACACTGAAGGGGGCCTAATCCTTGTGCACTTCCGTTAATGAAAGTCATCAGTCACATTCCTATGCATACTAATGACATGGGCAAGCATTCCCCAAAAGATCACACACGCACAAGCACACACACGTATGTGGAACTTTGCATATCCCTCACGTCAAACTCAATCATACTTTAGAATCGGATTCCCTCCAACTTGTGGTATTTTTCCCTCTGAATCCAACCGACTGTGGCGCTCTTGTTTGTTTTCCATCAGTTTATCATTTGACGTGCGCTCAATCTCAAAGACAAATCTCTAATCTGTGTCACCGACCTCGTTTGTCAGCATCGTTCACTTTGAGATAAGATGCATCTAATTTTGTTGTTTTTCCTTTTTTTTCCCCTCTCGAACTCTCGGGTCTTCTGGTGGTAGGTTCTTATTTTTTCTAAAAATATACAAATTTCTCCATTTTCTTTTTTTTTAAATTGCAGTCTTCACCTTTTGGTTGTTCTTCTAGAAAAGCTGTGGATCGTCAAAAGGGTTCAAATGACTACTCAAAACTTCCATATAACCTTTTATGCATTTCTGATAGAGCTTATTGGGAAAGAGATACTTATAGATATGCATCTTGCTCACAACAAGAGATTAAATTAAGATGAAGAAAATAGTAATAATAATAATAGCAGGTGTATGTACACATATATGCATATATTTGTCCCGTTTTTTTTATTTTTTATATCTCCTCTAAAGTTTGCTGCTTTGCTTTGATGATACACAAGGCATGACGGATGCTGAGAAGAGGCCAAACAAGTGGTGGCGAACATAATGATCGTCTTCAGTTCAGGTTTCTGTTCGTTTCTTATTTGATTCATTTTGACACATTTCCTCCTCTTGTGAATACTGTATTTTGCTGCCATTATCTTAATTATTCAAAACAGCAGAACAACAATCGTAACAGCTAGCAAGTACCGTGATATACATTAAATATTTCATAAACACAGACAGAACAGAGGAGTTTTATGTTATGGATTCAAAACATTTTCATTATTTAAACTCAAAGGAACTTTGTCTGAGGAATGTGAAGCATCAGGGATAAAGTGAGGTGACTGCAGCAGCTGCATATGATCTGAACTCTATTTGTGGGGATTTTCAATCTGCCTCCAAGCTGCGACAGTGTAAAATTGAATTTAGCATTGCATCTGTCCATGTAACCTTGACAAGTTTTTGGGATCATTTGATTAGTCTCTTCCACTCAATATTTGTCTGCTAAATTAAATGGCGTTGCTGTACCTACGGTGCTCTCTGCGTAGGCAAGCTTTAGTATGTCGTGTTTCAGAAAGCTGCTTCGAAATTTTTAGGAGTTTATCCTCAAAATCCCATCAAGATGGAGAAGATTTTCAAACCTCAGCCTTACAACTCGTTTATCACATTGTAGACTGAAACTAGGAGGTGAAATTGTTTACCACCACCTTAGTCATTTTGTGTAGGTAGGTTTTAGTCCTTTAGATTTATGTTTATTCTTAAAATAATGACCTTCATTGTCGCATTTACACTTAGGGTAAAAGCGTGGTTCCATAAGATGCAAAGTATACTTCAAGATGAGCCACTGTGCTCGGGAGACAGTTTTGGGTTAAGATTTATGATATTCGAGAAGTTCATTTGAATAAGGGAGGAGAAAGTGAAGCGAGTAAAGAGCCGAGGAAAAACTTTGAGCGAGGGGAGATCTTCCAACAATCAAACTCGCCTTTCGTATTCCCTGAACTCTGGCCTTTGTGTTGAAGTTCGTTAGCATTCAGGAGACCTGTTTCCTTGGGGCATTCTGTCATTTGCCATAACAAATAAAGAAAACACAAATCCATTTAAATCAGGGGGTTTGCTTGGTTAGCTTGTCAAAGCGGGACATTTTTCAAATGGGGAAATCCAACATCACAGAACATGAGTGGGCTTGATCTGGAGTATTGATCCTTACTTGGGGTGCCAGAGGTCCTGAGTTTTATCCTGGGCTGTGTGACCCAGGTTGGGGGTTGTTGGCTGCTGGTGGGCCTTTTTATGGGATGTGGGTTGTGTTAGGGCCACAAGTAATTCATTGATGCAGTGTTCAGGTATCAATGTGTTCAATGGCCTTACAGAGATTTCTGTGTGGCTAATAGGGACCCAATTTCTCTGTGATTGCAGGATCTTTTATTCAGCTTTCATCAGTAGGGTGGGATAGGAGATCTGTGATGTGTACTGTAGAAAATGTGGACGTACGAGGCAATGAGGGTCAGATTTGGGCAGCCTGATCAGTCTTGCCCCTTGTCTGCCACATGGTCACAGGCTCTTGTGTTTTGTTTTCAGCGTCGCACCTGAGGAGCCGCTGCTTCACTTGGGGCTTAGCCAATCTACCCCCGCAAAGGAGTTGGAAAGCTTCAACCTTCTCTTCCCGGTGGCTGCTGGTATGGGTCCTGTGATTTATTTGGTCTGGGGAGCAAACTGCCTAGGTGGGTAGAATGAGTCATTCAATTGTCTGGATAGCTTCCTCGTCCCTAGCCCTTGTCTGCCTCTTGGTCCAGCCTGCCTTGGACCTCAGTCCTTTTTTATGCGTCTTCTAACTTCAGGGAGTTGCTCCTGAGCTTGGTGAAGGTGCTTGTCCACCCTGTGCCTTTGCAACCACCTTCACAACTAAGCTTAAGACAATGACTAAGTTCACTGCTGTGGACACATCCATACAGAAATATACGCATCTGCCTTCATTCTGCAAGGTAAACCATATCCAATGTAATTATTGCCCAAGCTCCCAGGACAGGATAAAACAAAATTACATACATGGTTAAATGTTTGAACGTTAACATTAATTTTGACCTAGACAAAGTTCCCGAACATGTCTCACATCAACTAGGCCATCTCAACGGTTTGCGAGAAACTAAATTTCCACTTTCCAAAGCAAACAGTGTGCTCCTACTCTGTCCTTTGCAAGAAAAGATATTAGTCGCGTCCTCACACTTTCCTGCAGCTGGTTTATCAGCCGAACTTCTGATGTCACCAACGCCGGGGTGTTTTAATGAAGCCAATCCTTTTCCTTGCTGCCAGTGAGAGTTTCTCAGCATGTAGCCCCCAGCTGCTGGCTGACACCCCGATAAGCCAGACTCCTCACTCCAACATCTCACACTGTTCATGCTGACTCATCACTCAGCCTTTCAGATTAAGAGAAAAGTCCGGTGGGTGCCGCCGCATGAGGGCTAAACACCACCTGCCTGATGTAACCTCTGCGTCTGCTGATTGAAACGTGCTGATATGGGAGGTGGCCAGCAGAGTGAGAAAAAAATAAATAACATTGGGATGCAGACCAAAATAGGTTAGTGAATGAAACGCTTGCTGATGCTGCACTCGTGGCAGATAGGAATTGAAGTTGTCAGCTCCTTCCACTGTGTTGATATCCATCCATCCATCCATCCGTCCGTCCATCCAGCCATCTCTCACGGGACACACCAGTGCATCCCTAAGGGACGCTTACTTGGTTAGAGAGTCCTGACCTACCATCACAGTTGACCTCTGCTGGATTACCAATGCTGCACACGTCACAAAGCAGAGGGACTGTCATACGCTGGACACCTTTCTCCAGCTTTTCTACTTGTGTATGCATTAAGCAATTTTCAGATTCTTGTCACTGTGAAGAAACATGAAGCCTTTCCTTTCAGAGATGCATTCCAACTTGCTAAGGTTTTGTTCTCATTCCTCTCCTCATGTTTTACCGTTGATCGATAAAAACTGCCATTATAGGCTTCAGAGGAGGTCAGGAAAAAGCAGGGGAAAAAATATAAATGCCACGGACCATAAACAGTTCCCGTGCAACAGCGTAGAGACGTGTGGAGAAATCAGTCAATTACTTTTCACGGAATTGACTAAAACGGCAAATGTAAGTGTACAGTGAGCTGCAGCAATGATGATTTTAGATGAATTAGTTTTACAAATATTCGAAGTAGTTCTAGGACATCCTGAAGAGATTATTGAGCTATAATAGTTGACTTTCAATATTTTATATTTTGCCTTAGAAGATCCAGACTCTTGTTTTCAGTAGTTCAGTAGGATTGCCGATGGTCTTTTTACTTGGACTTTGACTGTCTTTTTCATCTCAATCCATCACCACAACATCTGGCTCCTTGGAAGCTATCAAGGGGAAATTAAAGAGAGTTTGAAGGTTTTATTGTATGCTACATGGCAGGTGATATTTTGTGGTATTTACCTTTCTAACATCAAAAGTGATGATAAGGCAATAAAATTTATAAAGGTCTTTTCCAGGAATAGATTATATGACTGATTTAATCCAAATATGCTTTCAGAGCAGCATTTCAAATACAGATCTGAAAGGGTTTTATACATATATATATATATGTGTGTTTTTTTGACTCCTTCAGGGCCCAAATTGCATTGGGTAATTTAACTTACTTGCCAAATGGAACAAAATAATCTAATTTAAATCTGATTTTTTTTTAAAGATATTGATATTTACCATTGCTCCAATGGAACAGATACTTTTAGCTTTTGGGGACTGTGAACATCATGCAGAGATTACCGTTGTCACAATGGAGAAAAAAAATAAATGAGTGATAAAACAGAATAAAAATCCCAATAGTGTAAAACTTGCCTTTCCCACTTGTTCTCGAACGGCATTTTGCCATGTTAGTGGAATAAAGTAAAATGGATGTGCACACTCCCACATTCTTGTATTCTACACAAAACTTGCATTCATAGACCTTCAAATTAGCAGCCTTTAATCACACAGGCATCATTACTATTTTACCAAAATACTCATTCAGGAAACACGAGAAAGCACTCTGCTGTTGTGACAGGACTCGTCCTCAGCCACACTTGAAAGCAAGTTATCCTTTTCATTCATTTCACGCAGTCTTTGTATTCGACCGACTGAAACAGTTGGACAACTGGTTCTGGCATCATCGCCAGCACGTAAACACCTGACGTGGCTTTCTGGAGATATTTGTAGACAGCGAAGCCATCAGGGAGGGCAGCAAAGTGCTAAAATAAATCTCCTCTCCATCAACCATTTTTATTTCTGAACACGCAAATATAAACTTATGGATTCTCATTTGGCGAATCAGAATGGGAGCCAAGGATGCATGGCTGGGGACTGGAGGAGGAGAAGATCCGGAAAATAATCCATCATACCCAGGAACTAAAATAGAAACCTGAACCCTGTGTCAGACTGTGGGATGTGGCCTGAGAAAAAGGCCAGTAAGGATGGTTTGTATAGTCCCCTTGAGGAGCTATAAGATTATAGGACAGCACATATGGAAAAAAAGATCCTCTTCTCCTGCTCACCAAGCTTGGCTGAGGTTCTTATTGCCAGCTATGTATCCATTACTGCTTTCCTCTGGTGCCCTTGCATCAATACCACCCGGAGAGAATCTGGTATGGCGGCACCTTCCATTGACAAAGCATGTCTAGGTGGGTCGATAGTGTATTAATATGGGACAATGGTACTATCCACGAGTCGCTCGCACCACTAGGCCATATCGGAGTCTCCAGCACACTCGGGGGTTGTATGAATGGCCCTGAGCTCCATCGAGGGCAGTGGATGCTTTCTTGTGTGTGAAGGATAGTCTGTGTGTTTGCGTGCGGGCGTACGCATGTGTGTGTGTCAGCAACGTCTAACCCAGAAGTCCCAATAACTGACTATCAGACCAAAGAGAGAAAGCGAAAGAACAAGGGAGACAAAAACTCTGCTAACAATGTTCAGGTCTGCCTGGGAACACCAGAGCAAAAGAGTTCAACTGGGAAAATGGCCTGAAGATTCATGGTTGGTCAGGTTAGGAGCATTTTTTGTTGTTGTTTTTTTTACTTGAAATGTTTGCTGGATATGGGCAGAAAGCTGGGATCTCTCTCTCTCTCCCCACCCCATCCCTGTTCTCACACCACACGACCCCCTGAGGAGTGTGAGAACGTTGAAATTTTAACTTGTACCACATAAAAGTTGATTGGCAACCCAGTAAAGATATCTAAAATACATAATTCTTATATTGGAGCGGTATCATCTCACGCTGACATGAGAAAAGTTCAACCTTTATTCAGAGGGAAATAAATCCATGTTGAGAAATACATTTAATTTTAACCAAATAATTTATCTAAAATATGTGCAACTAATTTCTTTTTCTAAATGTACTTGCACGTTATTATTTTGGGTTGAGCAAAGGTTCCTATTAATGCATAGCGTCCTGTTACATCCTGAAAAGGAGGTTGTATAACGAACTAACAGAGTGACCATACATTTTGGCACCATTGTTCCATTGCTAAAAAGTTCTAGCCAAATAAAAAGGTATTTTATTTAAGTTGTGATTATGCTACCACAGTGCAATATTTAAAAGCTTTTTATGCTTTTTTTTTTTCAAACCAGGGATGGTGGTAATTATGAAGACTACTCAATATGAAAAACATGAAACCAGTTGTTTTTGAAACTGCTAACCTCTGTTGAGACTCTTCACAGCAGATCGCCTGCCTCCACATTCAGTATTTATAATATATTAAGCTAGCTAGCTAAATGCTAACTGATATTGTGCGAACATACAGACAGAATTTCAACACTTTCCTCACATGTTGTATTTGCTATGCAATAAAAACATTTTCAACACATTTAATATAAACAGCCTGGAATTAAGATTAATTGACTCACATTTTAGTGTTGTTTTTGGGTTTATTTATAGGCCTGTTTAGCCTGAATAGATTTTGTCAGGTAAATCCATTTCCCATGTCTACACCACTGTGTTGGCATTAGATCAACATGAGGTGCTGTGTCACTTTTGCTCTTGCTTAATTCTGTTAAAAGGGAAGAAAATAAATCATTTTTATCACAACAGCCACGTGAACTAAGAAAATGTAGTTCTGGTCATGTAA
The DNA here is from genome assembly GCF_000485575.1 of Poecilia formosa. NCBI lineage: Eukaryota > Metazoa > Chordata > Actinopteri > Cyprinodontiformes > Poeciliidae > Poecilia > Poecilia formosa. Next base: position 1,370,796 of record NW_006800050.1, on the reverse strand, counting down.
ACAGACAGGAATATAAATTTCATACCCCACCTTTGCTTCTTCACTCAACTTATACTTGGACGAGACGGACAAAAATACGGAAACCGTCGACTCTCTAAATCACACCAGACACCCCAAACCTTAAACACACATATTCAAATCCCACAGTTAAAGGTTTTATCTTGTGCGTCATTACAGAGACGCATGCACACTTACGAGAGTGTGCGTATTGCATCCGTGCACAGACACACGCACGCACATTTTGGTGATTTACTGGTGCAGATGAGGCACTGGGAGTACCTCTGCCACCACAGCACTCAAATCAAAGCTGTCAACAAGGACCCTAGAGGAAGGGAGGCATCAGAAAATATCTCTCTGCTTTTCCTTCTCACCATGACCTGTGTGTGCGGAGACAAGATGGCAGCATGGCATATATCTTTTTTTTTTTTTTTTTTTTTTTTGTGGGTGTGTGGGCAGGAGACATGTTTGGAAAGACGCACAGACGCTTTGACCTGGGTATATGAGGGATTGGAAGATGCCGGAAGATCCCAAATCAGTCCCTCCGCCCCCAACCCCACCGCTCGGCCATGATACCTCAGGATATGCAGACCTTTGAAAGCATGGTGGCTTACAAACCTTGGAAGCAGAGTGGATTTTTTTTTTTTCTCTTTTTTTTTTTTGTGATGCGGCAAAGGAAGATTGACTGTCAGAACCAGGTGGAGTCAGCAGAAGAGATGCATTCTTTAAAATCCCCGCCGGCTCTTTCGGCTTCCTTTTAAACACCAGCTCACCTCACAGGCCGAAACACACACACGCCAGTTTGTGTACTCAGCTTTGAGCTCACAGACACATGTGCAAATACAAAACTCTCTCTCACACTGACTCACACACACCCACCCACACACAATTCAGACTCTGGCCCATTTTCATGAAAATGAATTGGCTGCTCTTCATGAGCGAGATAGCTATCCCACCGCTGGACCCAATTTCCATGTTTATGAAACTGAATTTACAGCATAAATGCATGAAAACATATTGGTGAGTGAGGCGTCTCTGGTAGAACAGCTGATGAGGGATTGCGCAGGTTTTACTTTGCCATCATATCTGTAATCGCTATAATCATTTGACCAATTTTGTCACGTTACAAACAGAACTTTCAGTGTATTTCAATCGAGTTTTACGTAATGGAACAAGATAGAGCAGATTTATTGTCATGAATTGGAAGGGAATAATTTTGAAGAAAAAATATATATCCGAAGAGTGTGCGTTTGTATTTGATCCATTTTCACTCTTTTACCCAGAAATTAAATCCAAATGCAATGAGTTATCTAAAGAAAGCTGGTGTGAAAGTTATTCTCTGATTTGAAGAACCTGTAGGTCTGTTGGAGAAAAAACCAAAGTTGGCACCCTTGCCTTAGATGTTTGCTTCAGAAAGTCCAACGAAATCCCATTTGCAGTTTGTCACAAGCGTATAATAAAGCAAATGTTTGGAAGAAGGCACAATCTTTTAGGATATATAT
>NW_006800050.1:1342942-1368541 GCF_000485575.1 Poecilia formosa | reverse complement strand
ATATATATATATATATATATATATATATATATAAAACGGGGAATGAAAATGATTCTTAATGAAAAATCTTGCAAAGTACCAGGTATTTGTCCCAAACAATTTCTATTGTGCCAGAAGTTTAAAGAAACCTGTCTGGGGTCACAAAAAACTTAGGACTAAGATGGTGGTTCACTATCCAACAGGATGAAGATCCTTAACATTTAGCTACAACAACGATATTGGGATGGTTTAGATAAAAGAATATTCATGTTTTTGAATATCCAAGTCACACAAAACTACAAATTTAGTTTTTGCTCACTTACCTAACCAAACCAGTTTGAATTTGATGTATTTTGCTAAATAATAATTAAAAAGAATCGCCAGAAATGTATTTTTTATATGTGTAAAGCTGTCAAAAAAAAAAAAATTAAAGATGGTGCAGCAAAGGTTTTTTTTTTAAAAAAAATAGTTAATTTTGTTATGCATTAAGACAGAATGCCGATCACAAATGCATGTTATGATATAAAAAATGGAAACGCATTGGTCCATTTTCATTTTACTTCACAATTTAGTGCTTGGTATGTTATATACAATCCCAGTTATATACACTGAAACCCGTAGTTGTAAAGTGTTAAACTGTAAAAAAAAAAAGAGAAAAAACCCCCCAAGGGGTCTGAATACTTTTGAAAGCCACATATTAGAAAATACAGCATAAACATATGAGGTAATGTGGTATGCACTAATCTTTAAAAAAGATGTAACAAAAGACTGATTAGTATATTACTTATCAGTTTTGTTAGACTGTAAAAAAAAATAAATCCAAATGAATTGATTGAGATTTCAAGGCGCAAGGGTCAATTTCTAAAGCCCATTATTTTCTGACTGACATATATAGACATTGTCAGGCAGACATTTAAGCCTCCAGGCATTGCTGGAGGATGGTACAAGGACTGCCTGCTCGACTTTGATTCCCCCTCAACCAACTTGCTCTTTCTTCCAAAAACACTTTTCTTTTTCCCCCTTGGCCTATCGTTCCATCTCCTCCTCTCGAGCTCACTGAAATAAGCAAGACCATTCCAGCGTGCATCTGCTAGAACATGTTTATCCAGGTCAGTGTCAGGTTGGTTATCTGGCCCCTTCCTGTGTGGTGTTTGAGAATAAGATGATGGAAGAGCAGCCTGTCGAAAGGTCGTGGCTTTGAGCACAAACAAGACGTCAACTCTTTCACAAAACCCCACGTTTTGTCTTCTTGCAACTCAAACCATTCCTTTTGGCTTTCTAATCCATGGACATGATGCAACACACTGAGATATCAGGTTTAAAATTTTATACTCTTCTGAGTGTTCTTCTGATCTCAACTTTTGCCTTGCCAAACTGCCTCTTTCGCTGCCTTTGTGAACCCCTGCTGGGCCCTTTTCTCCTGCTTTTGCCTCAAACTTTGCATTTTTCTGTCTGATGCCATTTCTCCCCCAGCCCCCCTCCTCGTGCATCTCTATTCCTTCGTCTGCATGTCTCGTCCTCTTTCATGTCTCTTCTTTCTGCATGATGGTGATGGATGAGGCCTATGGATGAGTGGGGCCGTGAGAGGGGTGGTGATGAAGACTGGCCTTGAGGGGAAGACGGTGAAAGGAGGATGTAGGCAGAGTGACATGAAGGGGGAGGAAAGTCAGTTAGGCAGGAAAAACTTCCTCCACCTCTCAAACTTTGAGGGGTGGAGGAAAGGGGAAAGCCAGACAGGTGAAAGGGTTAATCAAAATCAGGAGGATAGTTGATGAAAACATTCATCTGAATTTTTTTTTTTTTTTAGAACATGTCCTTCCAGAATTCTGCAAGTGTTGGAATATTTGTTATATTAAAACACATTAAAACATATTTGTTTTAATGTGCAAATCAGACTCAGGATCAGGATTGGGGATTGTTTCAGAATCAAACTCAGAGAAGCAGGTTATAGCATTCTAAAGCTATAACCTGATCATGTATAGGTGAAGCTGAAGGCGGAAATATTTCCAAGAAGTTTACAATGGTTTCTTTCAAAGAAGTCTGGGATAGTCATACCCTTTACAATTTGCTATTGTAAGGAAGAATGCGTCCTGAATGCCTCCATCTACACTCAAAATGTAAATATCACTTGGCCATACTGATTGTTTATCGAGTATATGTCTCTAAAGCCTAAAACCTCAAGGTTTCTGGTCAAGAGTAAAACTAACCACACTATTTGACATTGTACAGAGACCTTTAGGTTTGGAGTTATCAAGATATTAAAAAAAATGTTTTAAAAAGGTCAATGACTATAATTCAGCATAATAGAAATAATCTGATTGGTGCAATGTACAATAACGGCGGAAAAATGCTCTCATACCGAACGAGCAAAGCTGTTAGACTCAGTCATACATCTTTACACCTCATTGCATCTGACGCCTAGATGCAGGGATCTTGAGATGATAGTGTAATTGTAAAGGCCTGTGATTTTCCACTTGCATTATAAATATGCCATATTTCATCCCATCAGTAAGGAATATTCAACTCCTTACTTGCACTCCATTTCCTGGGAAGGAAATCAAGGATCCCGTGAGATGCTCTAAAGGAGATTCATTTAGAGAGCCATGGAGTTGCACACAGAGATATTTGACCCCTTTCACCGTGAAACGTGGCGGGACTTTCAGGTGTGGGTGTCATACTAAGATCCCGACATGAAAACAGGTGAGAAATGGAAAGACAACATCAACAAAGGAAACAGAAAAGAGAGTCCCTATTCAACATGTTAATCTTTATTGTAGATATTAATGCATTAAATGATAAAACAATTGTTTTTTTGTTTTTTCTTAAACATTGAAAAGTTCAGAGCCAGAACCTTTGTATTTGCATGTCTTTGGTACACAAGTAAATCTGACTGCAAACAACAGCAATGAGCATTACTTGGTCACTCGCATATAATCTTTATGATTATGTCAAAGAACCTTGTTTACATAACATATATCCTTTAAGTTGGTCTAGTTTTTCATAATAAAAAATTTAATCTATCGCAGTCTGTGTAGAAACAGTGGTACCAATTGAAACTTGTCGCAATATACAATCATATAGTAATCAAAGTGCTTACTTAAGCTTTTTGTTTAGGTTATTAAATATGAGTAACTGCTTTGTTTGTATCCAGTCTGACACCCAGACCAACTTTTTATTGGGCGTTAGAAAGCTCAGCTTGTGGAAACGGTATGAATAACTTAACTTAATGTGCCAGTTGCCACTCCTGGCAGATCTCCACCCAACAGCATCCACACCCGACTCCTCCAGCACCCCACGAACAGCCCCTTCCCCCCCTAGAGCACCCCACCTTTCGCGCCATCTGTCGGCAAACAACCTGCTGTAGTTCGCCATGCCGTTAGAGCACCTGTGCCTGCCACCTCGAATAGAGCAGTTTGAGGCATGCAGGTGACATCCAACCAAACATGAACATATCCAGTTCAGTGTGTTTGTATAGAAAGCATTTGAGCTTAAAAGGGAAACTTTGTCCTGTTACTGGAGAAGAGTAAGAATTTTTTTTTTTTTTTTTTGGCAGTTTTTTTTTTTTTTTTTTTTTGGCAGTTGGATATTTGCTTTTATATTTCCGTCAGACATTTTTCCTCACTAGGACATCATTAAACAACTGGGGAGCACTACTGGGCTTCCTAGGGCAATAGCCCAGCTGTGTCATTATCTTACAAGGACCAGGCCTCTATCCACAGGGAGCTGGTCATTCTTTTCCTCAAAAGTTGAAAAGTAATGGTGTTGGTCTCAAGAGACTTGCCATCTATATCTCTCCTCACCACCCTGTGCCATCTGACCAAAGTCCTACATTCCACGCTGCCATTATAGACATCTTTGTATTATTTAGACGTAGATGATGCATGTCAAAAATAAAGTAGTCATCCCAGAAAATACTCCAGCAAGAGTGAAAAAGTATTTTATAAAAAGGCTATCTACATCAAATCTGATTTAGTATCTAGAAATTATTATACACACAAAATACCCAGAGGTTCAATTTCTGGTATTTTAAAGACCAAAATGAAATAAAAAAAAATGCTAATAAATTATTTTAAATAAATTCTGATAGGACGAGAAACACTTTTCCAAATCAAATTTTTTATAGAAAACTTGAAAAACTTGAAACATGAAACCAATATTTATAGTAGGTATGTATCAAGAGGAATGAGTTTGATGAAAAGGGGTTATAATATATTGTGTGTAAGGTAAGATAAAACTGGTCCTAAGGAGGGGTAAGTGGGATGAAAGTGGTCATAAAGAAGAATGAAAAGTGAGAAGAAATGGATAATAAAGACCAGATGAGTGGGATGCAAGGGACCTTAATGGTTTGAGTGGGCTGAAGGAGATAAGTGGCATTAAAAGGGTCACAAAGACTGTGTGTGTGAAATTAAAGTGTCTATGCAAAAAATGAAGTGGATGAATGGGATGCAAAAAAAAAGTCATAGCATGGTCAAATGGGAATGAAATGTATCAACGTGGGATTAGTGGGATAAAAGGAGATTTAAAAAGGAGATGAGGAGAAAATACTGGGTGAAATAAAAGTCCATAACTTGGGGAAAGTGAGATGAAATTGTTCATAAATACAGGTGAGTGGGTAGAAGAAAGGTCACAGAATGAGTTATAATGAGCTGCTCTGACTCGGTGGCTATTAAATTAAAACAGCATACAAACTTTAAATCTAGAAAAGATACAGAAGTTTTGCAGATCAAAGAAACAATTAAATTTTACCAAAGAAACACAATCAGCAGTTTCTAACAGGACTTCTAGATTAAAAGTAGCATAATACTAAAAATACAAATTAGATCAAGTTGGCAAACAATAAACTGATTCCGTTCGATACATAGCAGTTACTATAAACGCACATAAATCTATTTGTCAAAAGAAGCCTTTAAACCCAATTTATTTTCTACGGTTTGGTCAAAAAAAGTTATATTCTGAATGCATGACCCTTTTACAGAGTAAATGCATGACAAACCCCCCCGAATGAAAGACAGTTTGTGTGTTGAGCAGCAGTGGAACTTGAGTTGACTGTGTGAGGCTTCTGTAATCTGAGTAATTGAAAGAAGACGTTAATTAGCTGTCATAGGAAAGTAGCATAACTATGCTTACGGGCATTGGTGCACTTTTCCCATCCTGCTACACTTTCTTAGTATTAAGGAGGAAATAAGAAGGCCACAATTAGTCAGCATTAGCCATTAATGAATTATTGATTTTGATTTGAAATTCAGATTAGTTACGAGACACCCACGTGTAGGCCTTTGCTCGACAAAAAGCTTGTCAGGGAAAAGATGTATGTTGAAGAAATACTACCAAAAAAGAAAGCCTAAAACAAGCCCTGCGGGGAGTGATAGTACTACTCCATATCAACTAAACAGCCAAACCCCTTCTGTCCACCTCTTGGCAGGCTGCATTAATTTCCAATCATCAAAAGGGAGTGGTTTTCAAAGGACTCAGATCTTGTTTTTGCCCAGGCGTCTCTCTTAGCAAGGAAATATATAGTACTGACGTTCATCTTCAAAACTGCCGGTTCAACGAGGATTTGTCTCGAAATTATAGAGGAGTTACTGCTGTACACTTTTCTTTTGGAAAATGTAGGAGGCGTTTCCTATCAATACACATGTTTTATTATTTATAAATTTTATAGTTTTATAATATTGAAGTTATTCTGTTGTTTCTATCAATACATCTCTGGAAAAAAATTGAGAGACCACTTAAAATGATCAGTTTCTCTGATTTTACTTTTTATATGTTTGAGTAAAATTCACACAGTTCTTTTATTCTATGAACTGCTGACAACATTCCAAGCAAGTATTTATTTGCAGAAAAAGGGAGAAATGGTCAAAACAACAAGATGCCGTGCGTTCAGACCTCAAATAATGCAAAGGAAACAAGTTCATATTCATTTAGAAATAACAATAATAATGTTTTAACTCAGAAAGAGTTCAGAAATCAATATTTGGTGGAATAACCAATATTTGGTTTTCAATTGAGTTCAGTGCAGTGGGCTTTTCATTTTTCCAGAGCTGTACATCTGTAGATTAACACTTTAATCTACAACGCATATACTTTTATTTAATCCACTCAAAACATAGTACAAGTATATATACACAATAGGGAAATATAACTTTCTAAATAATATCTAGAAACTATTCACAGTCAAATTAGTTTTATCAACACATCTTAAAGAGTCAACACACGCAAACACAAATCAGAACCCAATCACTGGAAATCTTCTGAAATCTGTCAACAACTTAAACAGGATTAAATTTGAGCATTTTAATATTCATCAAAAATACCTAACTGGTGTGAGGAAAAGAACACTAAACTGGCAAAGAAATGATACGCTTACGTATGAAATGGAAGTGCGCTGGGATGAAATGGCAACACTGGCACAAAACATTTTAACCATTTCTCATCAAGATGACAAATTGAAATGGTAAAAACTGTGTGATGGCAGGGGTAATTCATGCCTTTCGATATTTGTTGCCAATATTTGTTATTTAAAGCATCGTGGAAAGGAACATGGTTATAGATATTATACACAGATTAAAGATGTATAATTTGTGTGGAGAGTAAAATCCAAAGGGGAAAAAAGCACAAAAAACAAGTCAAGCCAGTGCGCCAGAATATGTACTCTGTTACCCAAAGCGTATACTTGGGTAAGTTGTCGTACTCAAAACTATGATGCAATGACTATGATTGGTTGAATTTTACATGCATCTACAGAAACTAATAAAGGAACATTTTAATGATGCAAACGGATCCAACAAGCAGGGTAAAAACATGATATTCAGTTCATTGTTTTTTTTTTGTGGTTTTGTTACAGAAATGGTACTTTGTACCTCTTTGTTTTATCGTTTCCTTCTCAGATGTGTTTTTGTAAAGGAGCTACTTGACAGACAACGGGGTGGGGTTGTCACTAAACTTCTCTGACTGCTGCAAAGCAAAATCTGTTTACTTTTTAACTCATCTCGCTCCTTTTGTCAGCGAACGGAAACGCAAACACTCCGCCGACACCTCCTGGGTATTTTTCTTTGCTCATATCTGTTCTCCATTTACTCTCTTGTTCCTTTTCATCCACTTGTGGTAGTTAAGTGCTCATTGATATTCAGATGGTCACATGAACATGAAGACCAATAGACCTTTTTTTTTCCCCTCTCTCTCTCTCTGTCTCTCTGTCCCCATCGGGATTGGTAAGTGGCCACTTGCAGATTGGTCCTGACACTTGCTGATGATAATTTAACAAAGCTTGGCAGTGATGAAAAGGCTTATGAGCTGGGCTGAGTTTGTTCCTCCCTTTTCTCATCATGCCCAGTGCTGATTGCTTTTGACATCTTGGTTGTTTGTTGTACCACAGCAGCGTGGTGTCATTTCAAACCCTGCTTTAATGCTGCATTATTACAGAGATGTGTTATTAGAGTGACAGTGGACTGAATCTAGCGAGAGAAGGAACAGAGGAGTTCATTTTACCCCCATTTGAATATTTAATATCGGGGTCCAAAAAGTACTCAAAAAACTATTTTAATGTGACAATCATTTAAAAGGGAAAAATTCAAGCCAATTATTGAATGTATAATAAATTTGCCTGTAGCCAACATTTCAACTTGAAAAAAACAAAAACAAAACAAAAACAAACAAACAAACAAAAAAAAACGGTGCATTGTTTGACACATAAATTGGATTGGTCTGTTGGATATCAGTGCATCATTAACACTTTTGACCCTGGAATATTATTAAAGCGGGTTGGACTCTGGGATAGCACTTGACTGTACCAGACTGACCTAAGGAACGGTGTAAATAGGGAAATTTTCATCTGAGCAAACAGAAGTCACATGTGGGCTATCCTAAGTTTCAAACCTGGGGCCCCTCCTGTTTAACATCTATATACTAGGGATACTCCAATCAGGTTTTTTGCTGCCGATTCCAATACCAATCACCAATGAGGCCGATCTTTGCCGATCACCGATCTCTGCCGACCACCTGGATTGACTGTTAATTTTTTGCTTTAGGTATAAATGCTACTGTGTGATATGACAAGATAAAAAAAATGATCTGGCGACAAATTCACCTAATTTAGGCACAAAACATGCAAAATACTTAAGCCTACACTCACACACATGAACTCATGAACAGTTTGCTCACTGTCTAAGTGTACTATATTCTTCCATAATATAACTCCAATTGCACTTTTGGAAACTACTCTCACACCTGGGCAGAGTGGGGGGTTTTGAAATTCAAGGTTCCTTGCACTATATGTTGCTGACCTGAATCTAAGCAGCAAATGTTCTTTTGAAATAGCAACTACTGTGCAAATTCCAGAGCACACTTTGTCCCAGTTTCCAGAGTGTTTCTGAGGAGCTCCAGTATTTTAAAATCCAGGAAAGCAAGAAAAAAGAAGAAGAAGAAGAAAAAAAAATCTACTGGCAATGTCTGGGCAATCCCCAAACTCCTCACCTCCTCTGTCAATCAATACTCTCTTTCATCGGCAGGGGTTCAGCTATCATTAATAATAACTGACACACTTCTATAGTGGTAATAAACTGGGGGAATCTGGTATGTAATGGTACAGTAATGGCACCTGGGAAGGATGTTACACACTCGACAGCTACTGATGGATAAACCCTAGGTAAATGGATTTGGGCTTATCCAGTAGAAAGGAGCCGCTGTTGATCGGACTCGGTTTTTTAGTGAGCCCCGGTGGGCGGAAAGGGGCTAACGGAACTGCAGAGGAATGGTTGCAGGCATGTGGATGTTAGCTTTTTAGATCAGACTGTGGGGCGCCAAGGGCAGCTATGGATGGACGTGCAGATTCAACTCTCACCAGAGCAGATCTGCCGTGCGTAGGGAGGTGAACGAGACGGTTGGTGCTAACTGGGGCATGTTAAAGCAGTTGTCAATCTCCCATTGGCATTGTCACCGGTAAGATTGATCTGCTTGTTGGCGCGCCATTTTGTCTTCCCCAAACGTAGGCGAATGCAGACCTAAGGAGCAGTTTCAAAAGGAGCCAAACTTCTTCCATCACTTTGGAAACTAGACGAACACAGAATTATGTGATTGATTTTCTGAGATGATAAGTTGTCACTTTAGACACTGGGAATAGGGGGGGGGGGGCAGGGGGAAAAAAATGGAGCAAAAGATGAGAGGTATTTTTGCTCCTCTAACTGACAAGCTTGAAATATGGTCCATTCTGGTTAACCAAAAGGAACACATACATTTCTACATTAGAAAGAATTCCCATTATTTCTCTCTGAGCCATGAAAATCAATTCTAAAATGATTGCTTTCAGTGACAATGGGGAGAAGAGGAGAGAAAATAGTTGATGTGCCTTTGGCTGGTCCAATACAGTAGGTAGAAAAAGAGGTTGTTTTTCCCCTTATTCTATTTTCTCAAGGGATATTGTTGGAACTGGCAGCGTCTAACTAGTTTGGTTGTTTCTTCTCACACACACCCCCTCCCCCCCACATTATCTTGTCTTCTTTTAACGGAGCTCTTTGCTTATTCTTCAATGTCAAGACCTGAGTCTGAGTATTACATGAATCTGGTGGTTTTTCTGATTGACTGAATAAAAAAAATACACACATATTGTGTATTTTTGCACCCTAATTTCAAACTCTGGAAAAAAGATCAAAGCATATTCTTGAATTAGTATGTCCTACTCAAAGTCCAAACATATATATATAATGGAGAAAACATATTAGTAAAAAGTTATGTGCTTGCAGAGAAATGCATCAAATGAATTTCAACTTGTGGGTGGTTCTACAAAATATTGAATTAATTCAAAGACACAAATGGATATTACATGTTCCAGATATTTATTTGTAATAATATTTTAAAAGCACACATTATTTTGCACTACTTTCTTTGTCTTTTACATAAAACTCCACTAAAATGCACTGTAGTTTGAAAGTAATTTAGAAAAACATGAAAAAGGTCAACATTTTGCAAAAACTACATGTGTAACAAAACATCGCTTTCAAGTTTGAACTTAAATTACAATAAAATTCCAGAAAGTCCCTTTACAACTTCCGTTAAAAACACGCATCGGTTATCCTTTGTCTTCCCAGTTTTCTCAGACATTTTGTCCACTGCCATGAACTCCTCTCAAGAGTGCACCATTTCAAAAACAGTCATTACTAACCCTTCATAAGGCTACTTTCAGTCAAAAGAGGCAAGAGAGCATCAATTCACCTAACTGCGTTCTTATTTCAGCGCAGGATAGTGTTTCATGGTTTGGTCCTCCATGTAAGTGACCCCTGCCTTTGTCCTGCGGAGGCAAGCTGTGTCTAAAATAAGCAACGGCAGAATTGTCTTCGGAAAGCCACAGGAGATGCGACTCCCCTCTGTGATCTCTTCATATTGATACTCCGCCACAAGAGACAACTGTACTTCTCGACTGAGGGGAAATATGCTGAGGGTAATAATGAGGAAGGCCGCGTTCTGGTTCTGTATGCGGAAAATACTAGAAATTATGTCCACATGGGATCATTCTGCCTCTCACAATTTTCTTCTATTGATTACGGCCAATGCAGAAAATTAGGTTGGTTTGTTGGATGGAAGCGCAGCGAGGTTCATAGCAGGAGACAGGTGACTGCAACTAATCATGGACATACAATTTCCCTTACTGTCCCAATATTTACGTCTACAGCTAGAGTGACCAGAAAGTAACTATTTTCACTGGTGAGAATGACTGAACCCTTTGAGATATAGTCTAAGCTTGGCAGTCAGTTTATCTGGTGAGGTTTTTTTTTTACTTTAGCATCTCTCCTCTCTGCATTCTGTCAGCTCTACAGAGAGGGTTCAGGTCAATAGAGGGAGAAGGAGGAATGAGCTTAAAAATAAATTTAAAAACTACATTTGAAAGAAAACTGGCCCTGATTTGAATCAAAGATCCTGGTGTGGAATATTTGTGCGTCGGCGTGCATCTGCCTGCATGTGTGCGAAGAAGTGGAGGCTAATTACGCAGGTACTCGAGCCACATCTGTCGAAGCATCCCCAGACCCTTAGCTCATTCCAGATATGCTCATCTGTTAAAGCAGTGGCCACTGATACCCTCAAGGAGCAATTTCTGTGATACCAGGGGGGGGGAGCGTGAAAATAAAAGAGCCACCAGTGGAGGACTGTTGAGCGGAATAAAAGACATTTTAGACCTTTTGTGAAAGCATTTCTAAAAATAAACTCAATGTACTCACGCAGGAAAAAAGAGAGAAGCGTTTTTATGTGTGCAACTTGGACTGGGAGATATAAAGGGGGGGAAAAAAAACATTTGAGTAACATGCATAAATACAAGTAAAGCTCTAATTTGACACACGTGCACACACTACACACCGCTATGATTTCTTTTTTTCCAGCCGTTTTTGTGATCCTCCCCCGAGTGACCTCGGCATCTCCAATTGACTCATCATCTGTGTGAGTATTAAACATACGTGAGATGGCCTCAATATCCCACGCATGGCCTCTATAGTCACTTCACCACCACATCAGCACCGTTTCAACTCTCCTTTAGTGAATTTATCCTTTATTCTTTCCAAAGAATATTTAAAGTTATTATGGTAAATGGCTACATAAGGATGCACAGTGAATAAATGTCGACTCTCTCCGCAGTTTAAAGCAGATTTCTAATTTTCTGGTGGCAGGGTTCATGTAATCTGAAGTGGAGGGGTGGCTTTCAGTACACCGCAGGCGGGCACAATAATAAACTGGTTACTGAAACAAAGGGACTGGTAGGGATCTGTCCTCCCCCCAGAACCATCACGGAGGAGGAAACACCATTTCCTTCATATTATACATTAAAAATTGAGACAGGGTGACTTTGCTCTGTAACTGACCCCCATTAATATTTGATAGCAGTGAACAGAAACTAGTAAACAATGGAGATAGAAAGGAAGAAATGGGAAAGGTGAAGGGCAGAATATGTGGAGTCCAAATAACTGCGCACATGGAAAAATGCCCTGGCCATAGAAACTGCAATAATCAAACTAATCATCATTCAAGGTTTGATGGTTGGAAGCTCAAAAAGTTAAAGGTATTAAAATAAAAGACATCTGCACCATGTTATCGGTCCAGCGACCGATTGACTCATGGATTTAGAAGAACACACCTCGGCATCTTTTCAAGGGATCCACGATTAGTTGTAACAACATACAGATGCAAAACCAATACAGTAAAAACACTGTGAGCAGTTTTTGTAAATTTTAAATATTATCACATGGATATTGCCATGTTGTATAAGCTCTGATATAGTTTCCCCCCCCCCAAAAAAAAACTATGTAAAATACCAAAGCTATATTCTAGCTATAACAAAGTACTTCTCAGAGAGCTATTAGCAGAACAAAGTGATGATGTTCCTGCCGACTTTCCTCTGGAGCACATCGTCTGCCATACCGCGTCCTTCATTAAACAGAGAAGTCGCCAAGAGGCCCTTTGTGACTCTGGAAGAGCTGCAGAGATCCGCAACTCAAGTGGGAGGAAAAACCAGAGGAGCCTAAGTTAGATGTGACCAAAACTGAACATCTTAGTGCATGTGCAAAACGCTTAAACAGCTGAACACAATAAAACCCACTAAATATTAGGGTGGCAGCATCATACTGTGAGGATCCTTTTCTTCAGCTGCAGCAGAAGGAAGGATTGATTTAACCAAATTCAGCACAACCCAGGAAGAAAACTAGCTGACCAGGTGACCAGGTTTTGAGGTCCTTCATAAAGATGTATAGATACACACACCACTCACTTCAGATTTTCATTTTTTTTTAACCATGTTTTACTATGTAATAAATTACGTTCCTTACAACTGAACAGCACTTTGTGTCGACTACACAAGAAAATTAAATGCAAAATGACTACGTCACCCACTGAGCCGCCATGATCAAATCATTGGCTTTTATTTTGTAGATTGTTTAGAAGGAAATCATGTCTGAAAAGCTGATTAGACTGGGTCAGTTTCGTGTTGCATCAGCTTGTCATGTGAACTAAAACACATCTTTGTTTGGACATGTGTGATTAAATTAGACATCATGCTTGTAGCATGTGGGGTGAAAGTGACAGGACAAGTTAATTAGCTCAGAGGAGCTTCTCCCATCAACCCGCAGTGACTTTAATCAAATTATGACCTTGTAAAGCATGCTCTTGTCATTTGGGACCCCAATCTCTTCACTAATGACTAATTAGCCCCATCACCTGTCCTCCTTTGCTTCCATTAAACCCAGAACAAAGTGTTAAGATAATAAAATAAACAAAATAATGACAATTTCTACCTTGTAACAAAAATAAAAGATTGCAATATCTAATCCAAGGAGACTCACTAACAGACACAAGCCATCAGAGCTCTAGAGGACAATGAGAGCAATTACTTGAGCTACACAAGCTACATACATTTATTCAATACAACGTGAACTTAGTGAGTTCAGGGTTGAAAAAGAAAAAAAAAGACACACTTTGGAGCCACAATTCAGGCCACACCTACATCAAAATCCAACATGTCTGCCGCATACATAATGTGGTAATAAACTAATTTGCCCTCCCAAATATTTTGTATCCTATTTGTTCAGCCACATGTAGAAGGGAGATCACCTTTGCTAGCTATAGAACTAGAAGCCGCGCATCATTAAGTAATTCATTCTTATTCACTTGAAACGTTAACAGTAGTTGGTATGGTCCCTCAGCCAAAAAAAAAAAAAAACCTGAAACACTATCAGATTTCATGTGAAGTCATTCGAGATCTAAACTCTGAATTTCAAGGTTAATACTTTATTTAACACGGACGGAGCTCACAAAAAAAAAAGAAAAGAATCAAATATCAAAGACTTATGTCAGGTTTTGTGTTTGTTTTTATGGATAAACACAATTGGCTCTGAGTGTGAATATGTGAAACATCCTGACATTTCCAGTGGGTGTGGAGAAAGAGATGGGAAGGTGGTTTTATTTGTGGCATCCAGGGCCCTTGCAGCTGCGCTACTTGGCAGAGGCCACACAAACAGGCGGCTCCCATTCATTAGGCCTTTTTACATCAGAGATATAGTCCTCTTCTGGTGGCTTGAAGCATCTGCCTTTACACCAGTAGGAAGGAAGGTGTGGGGGTGGGAGAGAGTACGCAGGGAAACAGAAAAGAAGGAAGACTGATAAATCTGAGAGGCAGATAAGAGACACAGAGTCGAGTTGCAGACACAGAAGTGACTCACAGCAGAGCTGCGAGCTGCACTGAAGAGGGACTCAATGGAAAAACAGTACAAGTGACTGCTCTGATAGAGCAAACTTTTCTGTCTCATTGTCTGGTCCATTTTTCAACTCCTTCAAATCCTCAAATAAGAAACATCTGGCTCCGACAATTAACAAATGGTCTCTGGATCGGCTTTTATGAATCTGACAGAGTGTGGCGACAAAAATCGCAATGAGTTCGATACAAAAGGAATCGTGGAAGCAAGTTTGCACAGTGTTCTGCAGCCGTGCTGCAACAATGCCGTCCTTGCCACGGAGCCGTTGCAGTTTGCAATGTAGCCAATCTCCAACTGAACAGATTGTTAAAAGGTTCCCACAACCTGGATGCCAATATTCAGCATCTGAATGAACTCCAGTTCTCTTGCTTATGGTTGGAATAAAAGGGCAGTGAATATTCTCCTCAATCAGAGCTCGTGCACGTGATCAGAAGGAAGTTCCAGTTGGATAGAAAAAAAAATGGGATAAACTTCATATCATTACACCATTTTATTCAAACAGTATGGTGTTTGTACTAAATATCTAATGTGTTGTATTTGCATGGTGTATTTGTACCATTTCTGTAGCTAATCTGCGCAATTTTTAATTTGAATTCTTATGTTTTGAACAGTACAGATTGGAGAGCTGACCTAACGTAACCAGGTTACGTTAGGTCAGTCCTATACAAAGTCACAGGACTTTGTATAATTGTTGTTCAAGGAAAACAAAAAGAAGCACCACAATCATATCTCACACATGCATGCAAAACTCTTGTACAATGAAACAGTCATTTAAGACATTGGTAATGAGCAACAATCGCTTGGCCAATGCGAACAAAAATACTGTTATATTACTTTTCTTAAACATAATCAACTTTACTGCTGGAGACAGGCATCAGCCCATCGTGACTCTGTGAGGATAAGCCAGTACAGTAATGCACAGATGATCTTGGTAAATTAGCCAGGATTTCTCTGTGTCTCCAAACTGAGGTCACTCAGACAGTCATCTAATGTAAGATTATTGTTCATAAAAACTGCATAAAATTCCACTTAATAAAAAAACAAACAAAAAAAAAAAACGTATTCCGAGCACATAGCTTTCAATTTACAAATACCCTCCTTAAAGTTTGACCGAAACCTTTAACTGCTCATAATCTTGTTTGTACCAGCAGATGTATCTGTTGTTTTTGGTAAACTATGAAGGATCTCAAGCAGGTAATCCCAGATTTAATCTCGGGATTATTATGTATCATTACGGGATTTACATTTATTTAGAAAGACGGGCAGAAAAGCTGAATTGATTGTTCATTTTATCCTCATTCTCAGACAGGCAAACTGAAGAAGTTACTTATACCACAGGGCTGGTTAGGTGAGCTTGTGCGAAAAATATTCCGCAGATATTTCTGAAGCCTAAAATCACCTTGGGCTTCAATTCTATTATATGCACAACAGGTAGGAGGCAATGCAGCAGTTTTACAAGAAAAATTTGCTGCCGTTTTGACATTTTCCATAGGCTTATTAATCTTGTAGTGATGAATGAGGCACATCACATCCAGAGCGGACATGTCCCACAGGCCACCACTGTTGCTGTAATGAAGCACTTTAAAATGATATGGCCATTCCCAATAAAGATTTTTCTAAATTTCACAACACAGATTTCCATTATAGTGTTTCCCAGCAGGTGGAGGGACAGTGGCATTTACTTTCGGTTTTGTAGGGTTTCGCCCCCCCCACCCCCTCCCAATTTTAGTTGAATATATGTAAATCTTGACACTTTGGAAGCTGTCTCCGAGGGCAAAAATAAATAAAACATCAGCTTTATCTTTATACAGATCAATTTTGATGAGAAATAACTGGGGAGTGTGTGGCAGAAACAGCTGAACTTGTCAAACCGGATTGTTTGAGTTCCCTAGGTGGCAGACTGTTTAATGATTCAGGTAGTACATGAAAGGAAATAAAGCAGACTCTAAAAGGATAGTTTGGATTTTTTTTTTTTTTTTTTTTGAGGCTAGGTTTTGTAAAGTTAATATCAGTATAATAGTTCCCTTACTTATAAGAGATTTAAAAATATATATATATTCACAAAATGTACATGTAGATTTTTGCACGAAAACTATTCAGACTATTTAGGAGAATGGAAAAGATGTGCAGATAACAGGAGGGATGTAAACACTCGAGTTGTTGGGAATGGTGAAGTGAGGGGAAGGACCTGCAGTCGCACTCTTTTGTGCACCTAGGATGAAGCAATCAGTCACTGAATTAGGTTCTCCAGTTCTGCAGCAGCTTCATGCATGAGGTGGGAGACATTATCCACGTTATTTTAACCAGAGTTCTTCAGTCTGATATCCACCGGTAACGGTGTGCTGGGGTCCCGCCTGAAAATGGTTGAAACCTGTGGTTTGTACGGGAATCTATAAAGGAAGATCCCATGGGAGTTGTTGAGAATCTGATCATTGCTCACAAAACTAGTTCAAAGTATGCAAGTTTTAAAATAAATGACAGATTCTTCAAATATTTTTGGATTTCAGCATGTTGGACATTGTCGTAAGCCTTCGACTTTGAGATCTTTTTACTCAAAATTTCCCTCTGGAGACTCATTCCTTGTTTTTTTTTAAGCTCTACACAAATCCCAAGTTGGACCCATCGTCTGCACCGTTTTGAAAGCCTGTGGGACGGCATGCAAGTCGGATGGTAAATCGGCGTCATTATATTCGCAATCTGTGGAAATTAACATCCACAATTAACCTTTATCTGCTGCAGACAACGCACCTCTGGCCAGGTCAGACAGCCTGTTCGCATGACATTTAATATAAAAAGCATCCTTGAACGCAGACTGATGATACGTTAGAAACACCATCTCGAATCTAAATGGAAATCATATGGGGTCCGGGAGAACGATAATAGCCTTGCTTTGTCGAACCGGGCCCAAAGAATACAGATACACGAAAGAAAGGAGGCACTGGATACAACAAACAAAATGATTACACATTTTAGAGCAATTTCTGGGTCCTGCGATCATAATCATTTTGTCGATAGCCTTCCAGTGTGCAGGTGCACTGATACAGATGGTTTTATGAAGATCCATTAAAAATAATTTCGCTCATCACCAGGCCCAGGAGGGGCCCCAACCCAGCAACTGGGAGACGAGCCCAGATGCCTGCTTAGGCTGGAGTTAAAAAAAAAAAAACACCAAGCCCCACATTCCTGATGTGGAACACCCTGGCACCACGGGAACACGCTGAAATAATGCAACCTGTCAAGGTGGGAAGTAAGAGTGCTTGTGTACACATGCACAGACATTTGCGAACGAGCTCTTAAAATCACACACACACACACACACACAGAGGAAAAACTGTATAGAAATTGTTTTCAACTTGTGCAAGAGTGACAGCAACTGTAAGATAAAGTTGGAGAAATGCAAATGATTAAAGAAAAAAATGAGGTGGGCCAGAACAAGATTGCTGATTTGACTGTCATTTAAGGATTTTATAACAACAAAAATGCTTTTTCAAAAGCGCGGTTGCAAACAAGGCAGCCGGGGGGGTTAGGGTTTCTTTCGACGTGGTTGTCTTTGATAGCAAACATTTGATGTGTTTTGATTAGACTCCGGTGGGGGGGATTATCAAAGGCGAAGAGAAATCAATGTTCGCTTAATAAAGAAGACTTTGGTGGGAGGGAGACGGTTCTGTTTGTGACAGGGCCTGTCGTTTCCCTTATCTCCTGCTCCTCAGATCCCAGAGACAGGCAAATATTTTAACTGTAAACAGCCGTGGCACGACAGCCTGCGTGGGCTTCCTGTCAGGTTTACCACTTGATGCTTACTCACCTATTCCAAACAAGAGAAAATGTGCTTCCATTAAGGGAAATCGCATTTACAGGGCCTTGCTAAAGTATTTGTGCCCGCCGAGCAATCCCCCATATTGCCATAAAACTTTGCTTTGTGTTGGGAATTTATGTAACAAGCCAACACAAAGCAGCTTAAAGTATTGAAGTGAAAGAAAAGCAGTACATGGTTGTATTTTTGGCTAATGATCCAGAAAACATATTGTGCATTTGTACCCTTTATGAGTGAACATTGCCTACCAAGACATGGCTGCCTACTTATATGGACAGGGAGAGTATTAGTCAGGAGGCTTGTGGCAAGTATGATTTTTTTCCCCCACAGCCCAGGAGGAAACTATAAGTCAGACAATCTACAAATACAGACTTTGGATCCAGTGGTAAGAAGACAAAAAAAAAAGGAATAATTTCTGCTCTAATGGCATTGGTTTTCCACAAACATGTACGGAACACAGAGAATAAGGGAAAGAAGGCGATCTAGTCAGATGGAGACCAGCTCAAAGCATTTTGTCCAACATGCAAAACGCTGTGTGAGAAGCAAAGCTCACTCTGCTTCACATGTTAGAATGGCCCAGTCAAAATCAAGACAGATGTCCAACAGAAAAACTGATAATAGTTAAATATTTATGTTTACAGCTGCTCTAATTTCAATCTCTGAGATTAAACCATTTTGCGAAAGAAGAAGGAGAAAACGTTTCTGTTTTTATGTGTGCAGAGAGACAAACTCCAAATGATTCGCAGCTGCAATCGAAGCAAAAGTTGGTTTTTCACAAAGTTGACTCAGTGGGGCTGACTGCAAATGTTTGCCACACTTAGAGTTTGTACTGTATTTTTCTGGTAACGATAACATTTGAAATCCATGTCATGTTTGAAATTTCATACTAATAAAAAAGATTAGAGTGATTAGATTTCTGCATTGTGAGCAATGACTTGTTAAAGATCCTGTTTTCCGTGAAAACAGAGACTTTTCAGTACAAACTGCAAAGGGCATAAATGACCGTCTTCACTCAAGGAATGAAAAAGAAAAAAATATATAAATGAGTATATGTATACGTTTTCAAATTTTTGTGCGATAAAAGATTTTTGAATGCCGCATAAAATAGATACGATCGCGGATAGTATGACAACTAGCTGATTAAGAAATAATTGAAGTACATCTCTGACAGCAGCAAATTGCTTCCAGCATACAGTATGTCAAAAAATGTTCCCCAGGTGTCATAAAAGTGCAACATCTCTCATCAGTCACCTCACAAAGTGAAACTGTCATTTAGAGATTCACTATGCAGAGTAAAATATTTCAAGCTTTTACTTTCTGTAATTTTACTTTTGCGCAACGAAAACCCAAAATTCAGTGTTAAAAAAATAAATGATTTTCGTTTCCAAGCTTTTTATAGGTACACACACAAAAAAAGTGGAGATGAACAACTGACTTGGAGCTGATCTTGATCTGCATCAGCACTTAAATTTTATTCCATTTCAGACGTACTTTAATCATGTCATAAATGGGGTACATACATAAGCTATAGCCTGGTAAATTTGTAATTTACTTGATGCATTGACACAGTAAACACAAACAACAAGGATTTATACTGCTAAACATTGTGGGTGCACATGGGGCTTAAATGTTTTGAACTGGCAGGACAACAAAGGTTCGAATCGACTGATAACCTGCCAGGGGCAGGCACACAGAAACTGTAGGATTCTGAGCTGCAAGAAGGCAGAGAGATGAATTTGTTCAAATTGTTTGCTTCCTGCACAGCATAAACAGCTGCTTCTGTATCTTTCAACTCATCTTTCACTCCATCAGTAAACATCTATGTGAATTTAAATAGAGTGAGCAAATAAACATTTATGAAACATTCTCATAGTATGAAAATGTTCAAGAAACGGGTTTGAAACTGTTTTATTATCACTACTTGCCAAATTTAGACTAAAAGAGTAGATAATTAATTAACATTATAATATTTCAATGGTCATTCTCTGTCTTAGGAGCCGTAAAACCACCTTTAGGAAGATTGTGAGGGTTTATTGCAGATTAAATCCATCATTTCTTATTGAAGGAGGAAGTGTTGGTATAATGCGTTTCTGTTTTTGTTGAATTATTCCGCTTTCTCTCCAAGTTTTATATTTAAAAGCATCTGCAAATCATCTCCAGCAGGCTATGCACCCCTCCGTACACTTCAAAGGAAAGCCAAGAGCCCTTGAATTAAGTCAATCATTTAGTCGTGGAAAATTAATTAAAAGAATAATTAAATCATTAACACATTAAATACTGCAATTAAGGATCTTGTCCTACATGAGTGAATTTAAGGGAATTTAATGGGGGAAGCAATTGGAGCAATGGGCTGTGCCTAAACAAAATCTTTATTTAATGCTTTATTCACCACTACACACATTTTAGAATAACCTTCTGCTAAATAAATGGTTGAATAATGTTGTCTTGTTTATATATCAGAGACATGCAAAGTGGGACTTTATGAAACTCAACAAGTCTCAGTCTAAGATGAATGTATATTTATGTTCAAACCATAATAAATGTGTCTTTTGTAATTATTTCACACTAGCGCAGGCAAAGAAAAATATCTGCTACCCGACTCTTCCTTTTAGCAACTGGAACCTTTAGGTGACACAAAGGGAGAAATAAGAGGGTCAGGGGGCCATCAAGAAAAAGAAAAAAAAAATATATATATATATATTTACCCCCAAATGTTTATATCCTTTAGGTTAGTTCCGAGGTATATGAATTAGAAGCCTCCTGGCCACGTTCCCCTGGAGGTTTTTGGGGCGCATCCATCTAGCTGTAGACCCAGAGGGGGGGATGGGAGGGGGGTATGGCAGGAAGACTGTACATCTCACAGACTCTGGGAAAGCCTCAGGATCTCCCCAGCAGCTGAAAAATGCTGCTGGAGAGAGGGGACATGTGAACTTCCTCACAATGGCAGTTCAAGTTGGAAGAAGTCACAAACAAAACAAAAAACAAACATAGGTGAAATTATTTGTATTACTTTTCCTAAATGTGATTAATCGTTTCCTTGCTACATGTTAAAACGGCATTAAAACGGTAAGTAATTTCACGACTTGAAAGACATTCAGTGGGATATTCAAAGGGTAAGGGAGTCTCATTCATTTTTTTTTTTTTTACATCCGTTTTGCTCTCAGTAATGACTTTCTTTCCACACTGGATTCACAAAGCGTCTTGCACTAAAAATATGCACCTGTCAGATCGAGCAGATGGTGTTTTATACACACATTTTTTTGTGTGTGAGGCTGCAGTTTTTCCTCTTCGGCTACAAACACAACCTCCAGAAGTCGACGAAGAAAAAAAAACGTTTTTTGTTTTTTTACATCGTTCTCCAGGTTTTGACCTAATGAGGCCTTTATCAAAACATGACTGAAGAAGTCACCTCGAAATTGCATTTCTAGATCAGTTCAGATTGCAAATGAAAGAGGAGTTATGTGGCTTTTTATCAGATTCAGAAATAAAAAATAAATAAAACTGAATTTATTAATGTTATAGTTCCAAATTGAAATATTACAGTAGTTCATATAAATAAGACAAATATAAGAACTTATTTATTCTGTATTATCACATGAGGTAAAGGTGCAATTTCATCGTTCAGGTCTCAGCTAAATGAATCATCCTTTCGTAAACCTGACATGCCCCCACCCCAACATTAGATTAATAGTCACTTAGTGTGGAAGGTGCTCCGCGTAACACAAATACACTTAAAAATTGTATTTGCGGCAGCATTTTCTTCAAGCTGCCAGGGTGCTGCTGTTACGCAGCCATGCTTAAGTTTAAAGGTTGAATCAACTCTGCTTGCATGCTGCGGTAATGGGTCTGATGTTTTGGCATTTAAGAACAGATAAAAAAAATAATGCATCCCCATGCTGAAATTTGCGAGACAAAAAAAAATCTCCAAGCATAATCGCATCGCAAAAGAAAAGCGTCCCTGACAGGGCATTCACAGGCGATATTCTGAGCCTGAGGTTTTACGGGCTCCGAGACAAGCTCAACCTCGCATTATGAGATGTAAAAAAGAAAAGTCTCTGTGCACCTGGGAAGAAGAGCCAGATTTAGTTCCGCTGCCTATATGCACATTTTCCGATCGGAGCTGCACCTGGACAACCGGGGACATGACGGAGCCTCGCGGGCGCTCGCTGTCGTCAGCGGTCTATTTGTGTAAACATATCGGAGTCAAACGGGAATGATCTCTCATATTGATCCCCCTCCAGTCTAAATATTTTTAGAAAGCCATTGATTATGTTGGCTGGCATGTTCTGGGAAGCAGTAATTGAAAAATGTCACATTGACTCTTTATGCATTAGAGAAAATTTAGAAGAAGGAAAAAAAAAATGCCTGGGCATTAGTCGTGTGGATGGCGATCGGTTTCATGCGCGAAGCGGCCTTAGAAAAACGTCCACATCCCTCAAACCTTTTCACATTTTGTCACAAAATTCAGTGCAGCTTATTTACATTTTATTGGGGCAACACCAAGTGGACTAAGTAAAATGACACACTGTCTAATTTATCACTTGAAAATGATACAAATAAAGGAGGTACCTATCTGAAAACCACAAGACAAGAACACAATCACTTAGTAAAGCAGCAAAAAGGCCAAAAGTATAAATGAAACAGCTAGCAATCTGGAAACTGAGTTCATAACAGAGTTTTTTATCCTACATGCAAAGCACTGTGTGTGCTGGAACACACTCCCCTATCTAAAATACAGTGGTGGCAGCATCATGCTATTGGGTTGGCTTTCGTCTGCAGGGAAAGGAAGATTTCTCTGAGATGAAGGGAAGATTAGTGGAGCTAAAATCAGAAAATCTGTTGGAGACTGAGAGGAGGTTCACCTTCCAGGGGAAGAAGGAGCATAAACGCACAGCCAGAGCTCTTATGGAACATGTCAAAACCAAAGCATGTTCATGTGTTTGAATGGTCCAGTCAAAGCCCAGGCCTAAACTCAACTGAGAAATTGTGGTAGAACTTTTTCTTGTCTTCTTGTTTTACTAAACACCAACAACGATCACTTTAAAGAAAAGCATTGTCGCAGGTTACCCTTTGAACAAAACTACATATCTTAGCACTGTAACAAATTTAAAACCCTGAATAATGGATCTACAACTCCAATGTACTAGAAGAGCTTTGTGCAAAAATCGTATGCACAGATTGAACTGAGCTTATATACGGTGTGTAACGTTTGTGGAAAATTGCCGGGTGCCGATTTAGCAGATATCCAGGGAGATATGTGGAGCTGCGCCTAATCGCGGTACAGGCAAGTCATGCATCTCAAATGAAAGTGGTTCACATTCAGCAGGTTTAAAACATCAAAGTGCACATTTGAGAGAAAACAAAGCCGTGAGATAGCTCTTTCTTTTTATATCAAAGTGCCAAGTAAAAACTAAGCAAAACTTCTAATAGAGCTCCTAGCCTGAGTGTTGAGCATAAACCGGATTGTAGTTATCCCACACCAGCATTGCTGCTAGTTTTGCAAAACAAAACTCAGTTATTAATAAAAATAAAAAATTAAAAAAAGAACAAATTCACTGTTCATCGCAGGTAAAGATAGCGCCAGCTTTTTCTTTTTTTGTAACATTCCCCCAAAAATGTCAGGACAGTAGGGGTCAACAGTTAAAACTGTTCATTGCTCAATGCCTGATGGACCCCTGAAAGTACGCAACCATGCTCACGTAGACCTGCTCACAAACATGCCCACACTTTTCCGCATTTATTAAGCCCGTTGTTTGTGAGGGGCGTCCGGGGAGAGAATGTCAGACGACTGATTCATGGCCAGAT
Source organism: Poecilia formosa (assembly GCF_000485575.1). Classification (NCBI taxonomy): domain Eukaryota; kingdom Metazoa; phylum Chordata; class Actinopteri; order Cyprinodontiformes; family Poeciliidae; genus Poecilia; species Poecilia formosa. The sequence goes on along the minus strand of NW_006800050.1, from coordinate 1,344,718 downwards.
ACATTCACGAGGATCGTATTAGCCCACAGTTCGGGGTTTGTTTCTGCCAAGCTGCTCACATGCATACATACCCAGGAGATGCACAGTGCACATCTCTGCGCAGACCATCAGTGACTGTAAAACAGTAGAGTCGTAATGTTCCCCAGCCTTGGGGGCTTATTAGAAGGCATAAAAACTGCATGCTACCTTCATTCATATTCTCCATAAACACCCCGCATTTTTTTTTCCCTTTTACCGCTTTCCAACTTTGGGCAGTTAGAAAATATAAGCCTTTGTGCCACTGTTTTGTGCTGCATGATTGATTTGCAAAATAGGTCTGTACTGGAAATGTATCTTGAATAAGGCGAGGATTTGCCTCTGTGTGTAAGTGCAAATTGCAGTGTCAGATCTCTGCGTGGATGTTGTTTGTCAGGCGTAAACTCAGCACGGCGGCAATTTTTATTTCCACCCCCCCTCCCGTCTTTACGGCAATGTCTGTATAATCTGGAAAAATAGGAGCTGTCGTTGATTATAGTCACGGGGATTGGGGAGAAATTGACATTTCCAACTCAGAAATTCCAGTGAATAAAATATTTTTTACAGTGCGGCGCATCTCAAACATTCCATGGTTACGAAAACAGAATTAATCATTTCCTTACAACGTACGGAGGCTCAGAATAGATGCTACCCTCTGAAGCTCAAGTACAGACAATTACAGGGGCCGGAGATCTGTTTGGGAATAATCTGGGATGGGAAATAGTGCCAGGCCACTGAGATCGACTCTTGCCTTGTGCGAATGGGGCGGCAGCTTTAAAGAGCCTGAATCGCAGGTACTGAATCTGTCATGTTGGTTTACATTAAAGCAAGGTCAGTCAAGTTAAATGGCAGGCAGAGAAGCAAGAGTGAAAGTTTTTCTACAAACAGTAGTTGCTTTTGAGAGTTCGTGCAGTGGGCGAGATGCTGTGAAGTAAACCGTTAAACCAACAAAAGCAGCAGAAAAGTCTGGAGAGAAAGTAAAATAAAGTTAATTGGTCAACAACAGACCTGCTCTAAAGCTACATGTGATGAGGCGTAAAATGCCTACAAGTTCAGCAGTTTTAGGAGCTTATTTTCAACTGAAAAAAAAATAAAAATAAAAAAATGTGCAGAACTTATTCTGGCCAATCAAGCAGTGATATTACAGCCAATGAAGCAGGTATTGGAACTTTTGAGAGACGCCTGCTGGAAATTACATCAGCTTCTTTATAAAGCTCGTCAGTCGAGGGAAGCATGAAGTGCTGAAAAACTTTCTGCTGGACAGCAGAGCTGATGTTGGTCTTGATAAAGCTCAGTGGACCAGAAAAACACCAGCCAATGACTCAACTCAAATCCTCACTGACGGGCAGCAGAAAGAGTGCGAGGCAGCACTGGAGGACTCACACCTGCAGAACATTGCCTCTTCAGATGACCTCCCTCAACAAAATCTCTCTCACATCTGGCTATGAAGGCCACCACCATTTTCTAACTATGTTTGCAATGTGTGGTAAGATCTTTGCAGCTAAATTGTTCGTTTTGTACAGAATCTCAGACAGATTGTCTTTTTGTGTCTTTTTGTAGAACCTACAAATAAAGTTTTGCCCCATCTTTAAATATATGCCTGATACTTAAAATTTAGCTGAGAATTAATATGTAAAAGCAAAATTTTGGCACAATCATATTATGGAAAATGACAGAGTAAATGTGATGGAAAACTCTGCCCACAAATTGAATTTGTGGGCAGAGTATGTATGTATGTATGTATATATATATATATATATA